>NW_019731985.1:1116874-1149175 GCF_002891405.2 Cryptotermes secundus | reverse complement strand
CCCCCCCCCCCATCCAATGGGTATCAGGGGCTCCTCCCTAGAGATAAAGCGGTTGTGGCGTGAAGCTGACCACTCCCATTTGGTGCCGAAGTTAAGAATGTGTGGAGCCATATCTTCACTCCCCCATACGTCTTCATGGTGTGTAGCTCAATTGAGCACGAGGCATGCAAGCCAAATCGCCGTGATGCTATTTCGAGTGTCTCGCCTGGAGGCGAAGACTTAACGGGAAGGAATGGGCACCGCCACGAAGTGACGTCGCCGCAGTTTATGGACGGACAGCTCGCACGATGGTTGTACGAACGGGTGAGTTGGATACTGCCATAACTTCATTCCCTTCGCTTGTGTTTTCACTTACAGACTATAACAAACGCCAAGGAAATAATGACTGATGGTTGGAGCCGAAGTGCCTAAGCGGATTGGGCTCGGAGCTAAGTAAGGCTCCACACATTCTATACCTACAAGGTACATGCAGATAATGCTCTTAAAGCTCTGGCCGCTTTATCCCCGGAGAGAGCCAGCCAAATTAATACATTTATGCGCTGTGTGGTTCGGGGGGGGGGCACAGGACAAGGTGCTTGGTTCGAATCTTGGACGAGGCAGCATCTGTCCTGACTCAGATATTTTGTGGTTTTCCTCAGTCCCTCTAAACAAATACTACTACCTCGATCCGGCCAGAACCATTTCCTTCTAAACACTTGTCAATTCGTAATTCATTCACTAATCAATCGACGCCAGTTACTACAGCGTAATATAAAATAAAACACAGAAAAGTGCAAGGAATTTGACTAACTGTGCGACTGTCAGGTTATCAAGGAATCTGCTCTATGAAATTAGTTGAAAGAGTTATGACTAAAATGTGCCACCTGCTGGACCGCAACGTCGGAAACTTCTACCAAACTTCACGACGTCACATCCTAAGCGATAGTGTTGTTCATAGTCACTACAGTGAAAGCTTCAAACACAGAATTGTGAATATTCAGCACAATAAAATATAAAGTCCTTTCGCCTCAGCCACAGCCAGCTCAAGCCAGTCTAAATGAATATAATACACATAGACATGCACACTTATGACCATTTTAACTTTCTGAAGTACAGGATTAAGCCTATGTACTGCTCACTTTAACATACAAGAACTCTCCACACACTGAAAGTCATGGCAAGTTTGAAGAACTTTCTTTATTTAGTGTCTTTTATGTGGTGTTCTGCATGGCTCTCATAGTGGCACACAGTAGCATAGGGGATTGAGGCACTATGCTACAAACCACAAGGTCATGGGTCTGATTCCCAATGAGGTCACTTGATTTTTTAATTTACCTAATCCTTCCAGCTGCATTATGGCCCTGGGGTCAACTCAGTCTCTACCAGAAATGAGTACCAGGAATCTTCTGGGGCTAAAGGGTGGCTGGCATGTAAGGCTGACAACCTCACCACCATCTGTGAGTCAATTGTCTAGAAAATGTGGGCGCCTCAACGTCACAACCCTATGGGCCCGCATGACCTCTTACAGGGATAGCTTTACCTATTTTTATAGTTCTAACAACAAACAGCAACTGTTTCCCTAAACAGCATTAACTGGTTGGTCTTTGTTATGGAGACGGTGTGTGTTTCCTGTGAAATGAAGGTAAAAAGTTCTCCCTGTGCTTAACTCAATAATTGCTACACCATGTAAGTATATGGGCGAGTGGATGTGTAGATTCACGTATTTGTGACCTCAGCATTAGTTGCAGGCAAGTGAGTAGTCAGCTGAACAACTGAGGGTTAGTTAATATTTTTCTCTTATGTATAACATGCCCAGATGATCATAAATTATCTATCATTTTCACCTTTTGGCTTATGACACCGTGTAGTCTGGTAGATATGTACCAATGTTTCAGAAGATCATACTGGTTCCATCCTGAGGGTAGAAAGGCCTACCAACCTATCTGACTACATGGTGTCATAACCTAGGAAACATGACATGAACTTTCACTGCCTTGAAAACCTCAAACTTTCTGTTGCAGGAAGCAAACTGGAACTCCTGACAGCTGTATTGAGTTTAATATTTCTCATAAAACCATATACACTGTCATCTAGATTCTACACTACAAAGGGAACTTCAAAAAACAATGAAATGGTTACACCTTCTGATTATGAAATGCAAGTGACATAAATTTAAATATTTTCCAAAATATAAATCTGTGCAGAATATTTTCTGTAAATAATTTTGAAAGTTTCCCATAATTTGTGATTTGCAGGTGGCAAAATCAGCTGAGCAACATTTCAAACCACACTCTGGTAGAAATAAGTACGCCACATACATCATCAGTAACGTTATTCCGTGATGAGTCACTTAAAGTGACTCACCGACAAATACTGCACAGTGTCAGCAAGAGGAGTCCACCTAATAACAAGACAGTTGAAGCAGAACTTCTCAAACCAATAAAACATGCAGTGAAAGTAATTCTGTCACTGTACAACACATACAAACACGAGGTACAGCTGATTACATGCGCAACTGAATACTTCAATACCAGTATCCATAAATTGCTCCGGAAAGACGCAGTCAGAGCCCCAAAGCATACTGTCGGCCACCTTGCTCGCAGGCCGTACAACATCTCACACATAGAAAACCAAAATGTTGGAAATTTCAAAACTGTTACTGACACCAGGACATACAATGCTATGAATAATCTTAAACACTATGATAAGAATTCCACAGGCAGGAACATTGAGTCCCTAGAAGGAATGATGTATCGGGCTGTTCGTGAATGTCTTGTGGTTGCAGTAGATTTAGTACCTGGACTCAGAACCCTGCTGCGAGCTGTGTACGATGCCTGGAAATGGGGTATGCAACTGGCAGAATTTGTCAATAGGAACAAGTTGGCTCTATGCATCAGAAAATTCACTGAGAAGAAATTTTGGGTCTGGATTGAGACAGACAAATATGAACGAAATAGAAGGCAGTGACAACTTTCATTACGTTTTATCTCATAAATTTTTCCTGTGTCTGGATTTAAGGTTCTCAAGAACAACAAAGAGATGGGAACATAATATTATGATGTTTCTTTGTGTAATGGACTGTGAGGGTGAGAGGTAGGTGGATGCAACTGGCTCAGGATTATGTCCAATGGTGGGCTATTGTATTAGAGAGGTTAATGATTGTGTGTACATAGAAATGTTTTCTGAACATAAAATAACTCAGCATCCTTCCTGGCAGAACCAGAAACAAAACGAATAAATACAGTAAAACCTCACTAATTCGGACTAATCGGTGAAAGTCTGAATTATGGAAGTGCTATCAAAAAATATGTTGAGGGAAGTTATAAGATGGGACTTCTTCAAGAGTCTTTTCAGGCAATACAACTTCATTTTGAAACTCAAATTCCATATCATAAAAATAAAATGTACTCGTCATGGAATGTAAAAATGTTAATAAGTTTTTACATCAGACTTAAAAACATTTTAGGTAACCTACATACTTACTGACCCCTCATCTCCACCTAGTGCTGAGGTCATGAATGGTGAAACTGTACTTCAAACTCTTGTATGTCATCATGATATGCCGCTTAAGTAATTTAGCATAGGGACGAGTTTACTTTTTACATACTTAATACCAGTGAGACCATGTTTAAAAAATGAATTTATTTTAAATGATACAAACTCCGTCCTAAGTGCAAACAATATATATTACATGTCTTTGATCTTGTTCTTTCTACACTACATGTTTCGGCCTCTATCGGCCATCATCAGGTGTATACTCTTAACGTTGCTGCCACACTGAACCCAGTCTAAAATTTAACATTTAAAAACACGTCACATTCTTCGTATTATCAACATCTACATCGTTGATATGTGTCTGGTATGTAGATATTGTGTTGCACACGTCAAATTTGATATTCTTGTAGTAGCACTCTAAAAATATTTAGTTATGATGTTTTTAAAACCTTTTAAAATTTTCTCTAAATTTTAAATTTAAAATTTAAAATTCTTAGGGTTACTCGCCCTATGTCTAAGTGCTGGAGCGGCTAGTTCTTGTTTTCACACTTTATAGGTGTTATTTAATGTAGTCTTCTTGTGTGGGTGCCGCTGCTTGTCTGTACTACGTGTGCTGTCTGCTGTATCATGTAGTGTAGAAAGAACAAGATCAAAGACATGTAATATATATTGTTTGCACTTAGGACGGAGTTTGTATCATTTATCGTGTAGAGTGCAACAGGATGCTTAAATATAATATTGAATTTATTTTAGTTTGTGTTCTCCTCTTCTACAGTTTTTTTACATCTTGCTGATCACAGCAATGTGATCAGCAAGGTGGTAATGTGCAAAAAAAAAGTTGTCCAAATTAGTGTGGTTTCACTGTGTCTCATATTAAAGGTGTGGAAATATGCAATAATAATGAATGAATGCATAAGGGGTAGGTCTAAACTGGCCCTTGCACTATGATCCTCAGTGATCTATTGTGCATTCCCCCTGTTTCAATCGTTCAACAATCCTGCACTTTGAGTGACGTGTAGTGCCTTGCAGTGGCTTGGTAGCACCTGGCTACAGAAAGTGGTGGGCCCAATGGAGAAATGTTAAGTAAGCTACAGTCTCTCGCAGTCAGTTGCAAAGGATGCCTTGCAATGCAGGATTCTCATTACAGTGACTATTGAGCTCACTCCCTTCTGTACTGTACAGTCCAGGGTACAGGTCACATCATTTTGGAACACCAGGATATAAGAGAACATGAAGATGGAGGTTGCAGGGTCCTTTAAAACACTGGTACCAACCCAACAAACTACACAGCATCACATTCCACAAGGCAGTTATTTCAATTTTACTCAGGGTTTTTTGTTTCTAATGATAGTGACAGAGTGTGACGTGCGCATCTGCTGTACTCCACATGGCTGCCAACTTATTTCAAGATGTCACACATGTAATTCTCTTTCTAACAGAATTGGTATAGTAAAGTCATACACATATGTAAAAGGGCATGAAAATGTACCAATAATATTTCTCTGTTCTTGTGTGTGTGTGCCTAGCCAATTCAAATAAATAACCTCATTTGTAGCACATATTTAACACATGCTTTAGTTTATTTATTGTGGTTTTGGAAGAATTTGCAGCAAGATGTTATGCAGTCTTCCTAACCCTTCAAATGTCAGGACATCAGCCCTCTTCTGCCCTCACACAATTCCAAAACCAATCTGTACTCTTTCATGGTGCATGACATTTTCAGATTAAAAATAAAAATGATTTATGGCAAATTCAGTTCTCTTGCTTGATGACCCTGAACTCAAAGAGAGAGAGAGAGAAAAAAGCAAATTCTAATTTAGGAAACATACAAGGAAAGCCAATCTAATTGTGAGCCCATACAACTATTAAAAATATCCCCTACTTCTGTTATTTTACCACTACATGAAACCTCTTCTCCTAAATTCTAATGCTTTTCCTCTATCTGACCAAATACTCTGAAGACACAACGAGTTCAGCTCCAGCTCTTCGATGTCACTGTAGCCACAATCAAATGGCTAGATATACGTATCGCATGGATACTGGACAGCAGGGTATGGGGTCATATCGGAGTACAACACATCACATTTGGAAACACACAACAGATTCAAGCACATACACATACACATGATCAACAACTGCACTGCAGCTTTACTGTACATTCAGACACATGAATACAGTTAGCCAAACGTTTCTAGGCAATACAGAATCATTGACAGTGTAGAAGGTACTCTTGGATACAGTCCATATTTACAGATCGAGGTCACACACATGATTACATTCAGTCAAAATACTTATTACTAATGTAAATTAATCTGCAAGCTGTAAGTTCTGGGCCAAAGGAGGAGTATTTTTGGTGACATTTTTATTGCTTACTGTTGGGCAATAAACACTTTAACTTTTTCTGGGTGCACAGTTTTGTTCCAGCATGGCATACTCCATTTTGGTGTACTTCCAAGTGGTTCATTTAAAATGTTATCAGAGCCAACAAACCCTCGCTAGCTATAAACAGCATATGAAGCCTAGTAAATTAATCTCTTGTATGATTATCTGTTCTCTATACCTGCCTTGATTCCAGTAAGTCTTCTGTTGAAGGAATACTTTGTTATTGTCAGAGCAGTTCTTCCCCTGCGGCCATCCCAGATACTGTACAACATTCAGTTGACTACTGAATGGCCAAAGAAACTTGGACAGGATCCATGATGGAGAAACAGCCGAAACTTCCAGGAACGTTAAACTCTCAGCCAAACCCTAACTCAACTGAAAAACAGCCATAATGCTTAGAGTAAGAATGAATAAAAACCTTGCCTTCATATCCCTATGGTGGGTTCATTACTTATATCATCAACTGATGTAAACTTCGTATTCTGTGTAAACGCCAAGTAGTTCTGAAAAAGCCTAATTTTTCGGAGTCACGCCTCCATCTTCAGGGCAGAACGTTCTTCTTGATACCTGTGTCCTACCCTGCAATTCAGCCGATCGAATTCTTCGTATTCACCGCGCTCACCGACGCTCACCGCCACGGATAATTACGTCACCGCTGTGAGAAACACAAATCGCTCCCTCAATCCCAGACGGATAGATGGAGTTGCTGCAAAAGAAGCAGCTCTGTGAGAAATACTCTTTGCCATGGTTCCACCGAATCGGGCGGGCTGGTATAGCCCGTGAAAATAGTAACTTTGGTACTCAGTCTGTGAAACTGGTCGTATCTTGTCCTGCGTGAAAGGAAGTGGTGAGTACGAATAGATGTTTAAAAAATATATTGTATTACTTTGTTGTGAGGTTCTAAAAATTGAAATTATTAAACTGAAATGTATTTGTAATGTCTTCATGGCATGAAAACAAAGTACAGAGTTTGATTTGTTTCATTCTGGTCTGTCACACTAACAATTACAAATACAAATGACTCTGTCCAATGTGACATATAAGTTTTACTACGTGAAAACCTATCAACCCTTACATGTTTCGGTCCTTATGGACCATCTTCGGAAGGAACATCATTACAAGCTGGAAACTACTATCACAATAGGTGTTTTAATTACATACACATGTCCTGTAATGCACAGTGTACTTTGGTGTGATATGGCACATATATGGTTCAATCGAACCTGTCAAAGCAAAAATATCATACCAAAGTACACTGTGCATTACAGGACATGTGTATGTAATTAAAACACCTATTGTGATAGTAGTTTCCAGCTTGTAATGATGTTCCTTCCGAAGATGGTCCATAAGGACCGAAACATGTAAGGGTTGATAGGTTTTCACGTAGTAAAACTTGTATGTTACATTGGACGGAGTGATTTGTATTTGTAAAGTACAGAGTGTCTACAGAAGGTCTGACACATTTTGATCTTTAATAATTCGGAAAATAACGAAGATAGAAATAAACTGGTTAACAATGTTACATTGTTGGACTGAGAAACTCAAAAAGTTTTGTGTCTATTGTTAATAAAGTTGTACATGTGCTCCATTTGTTGCACGTAAAATATCAAGACGATATTCGATTTCTTGCCAGGTTCGGGCACGCATACAGACATCCACAGTGGTTATTGCGTCTCTTACTCTGGTTTTTAATTGATCGATGTCTCTCACCTTCATCTTATAAACAATGTCTTTGACATATCCCCAGAGGAAGAATCCCAGTGGGGTTATGTCAGGTGGTCTTGGGGGCCAAGAAATTGGACCACCTCATCCAATCCTTCTCCCTGGAAAATGTTTGTCCAAAGCATCACGAACTATGGTGCTCCAATGAGGTGGTGCACCGTCTTGTTGGAAAATGATTTCGGGCTGAAGCGCTTCAGTTTGCGGGAATGCAAAATTCTGCAACATGTCTAGGTAAATGACTGATGTGACTGTCTTTTCCGTGAAAAAGAAAGGCCCAGTGACGCGATCATGCATAAGAGTACACCACACATTCACTTTTGGCGAGTCTCTTGCCATTTCACGGTATTCATGAGGGTTCTCTGATCCCCAAATGCATACGTTATAGCAATTGACTGTTCCAGAAATGTGGAAGCAAGCTTCATCAGAGAACAATATGGTTGTAAGAAATCGTTTATCATCCTCTATTCTTTGTGACATATCTGTTGCAAAATCCGTTCTCTTAGGCTTATCATGTGGTTCAGTAGCTTGTACAAGTTGCATCTTATAAGCACACAGCCGTAATTTCTTCTGTAGAACCTTGCGTACTGTTGAAACTGGCATATTCAATTCTCTTGCCGCTGTTCTCAAAGATTCCTGGGACTGCATGTAAGTGCTTCTCGGACACGCTCAACATCTTCATTGCTTGTGCTGGGACGTCCGGAACTCTTATTACTGAGGACACTTCCTGTTTCTAAAAATTTCTTTTTCCAGTCTATGATACTGTTTCTAGAAGAAGGATCTTTCTGGTAATGTGCTCTGAAGTTCCTCTGCGTTTGTGTCACCGATTTCGTTTCACAAAACCACACCACTGTTTGTGCTCTCACTTGTGGGGTCACCATTTTCTCAACAATGAACACTGCACTGACAGCTGTGAACACGTTCGTAACCTGTAAAGAGGAAAATACACTTTTTGAGTTGATCTTTCCATTATTGCTAAAGGTTTATTTCTATCTTTGTTGTTTCCCGAATTATTAAAGATCAAAATGTGTTAGACATTTGTAGACACCCTGTACACATTGAGTAATGATTGTATGAGATATTAGTTCATTGGCGTAGTATATGACACGTGGAGTGTTGTGTATAAAGTACTGGGATTTAATTACTCAGGATCAGTCAAGGTATAAGGTATACGTGTTCCCTTATAATTAAGGTTTTATAGCACAGAACATAGAAAATGTTTGCTGTGGGCTATCTGAATTTAAGATAATCTCCGTTTAATGAAAATGAGACCAGAGTGCGGAGTTAGAGGTAGGAACTGATACTTGGCCTAAGAACGTGATGTGAAAACCCTAACATTTGTATTTAAGCTGTTGTAGGAAGTCCGATGTCCTCTTGCATGGTACAGACCGAAAACCATTTTTAATATGTGCATCTTGGCAGTATGCTTCAATGAAAGTTTCAGAATTCAAATAGTGGACCCCTCGGCAATCTAACCTAACATAATGTTGAAAACCCAACTCCCCAAAAGCTACAATGGTGACTCTGTTCTTTAGAGAACAGCGTAGTTGTAGACGCTTGCGATGAACTACCTCGAAATAAGCAACTATACAACATCTGTTGCTAAGTAATGACTCAGCAAACAATGGCAGTGGCTGAGTGGCGATTACCTGGGCACCCCAACAGACAAATGCAACAATTGCACTGCAACAGAGGAACGATGTTTTCTGTGTGGTCTGTATTAGAAAACTCCAGCGTGGTCTCAGCTTAATGGAGACCTGGTGTGAACACTGGATTGTTAAAATTAATGAAGCTAAGACTCAGGGGATCTACTTTTCTTGCAGTTGTCGACTGCCTGAGTCACTTTTTACACTGAATGGATTAAACATTCCATTTGTAAATAGTGTAAAGTATCTCAGTGTAATCTTCAGTAAGGCAGTTACATGGAGATTGCACATTGATATGATCGAAGCCACCTTTTATTAGAATATCTTCCCTATTCAAAAGCAAGCGATTAAGCACTAACATTAAATTGACCCTCCTACACTAAGGACCTCATCAATACCTGTAGTATTTGCAGATGATACTAGTGTATAATTTCTGGTAAAAATTTAGATGCTTTCTGCATATTATCAAGCAAGGTTCTTTTGCAAATGAGTAAATGGTTTTCTGCAAACAAGCTGTCCCTGAACCTAGAAAAAAATAAATATAATAAAATTTATAACAAAATACAATATCCACTAAACATAGGATATAATGATAAATATATAGAAGAGGGAGTAAACACAAAATTCTTTGGCTTGCAAATTGATAATCAATTAAACTGGAAAAACCAGTCAATCTATTTTGCTTACTTTCACTCTTTAATGTAGTGTGTAATAATTTTCCGGGGTAATTCATCTGACAGTAAAAAGGTATTTACATTGCAAAATAAATTTGTTAGAATCATGATGGGTGTCAAATCCCATAATTCCTGTAGAGATCTATTTAAGAGACTACAGATCTTAACTTTTCCTTGTGAATATATATATATTCCTTAATAAACTCCATTACAAATAACGAAGAACATTTTCACATGAATGCGGATGTACACAGTGTTAACAAAAGACACAAACACTGTCTTCATAAACCAATTGCTAACCTATCATGCTTTCAGAAAAGCATATATACACATATTATGCTGGAATTAATATTATTAATAACCTGCCATCTGATCTCAAAGGTCTTATGAATGAAAAGACACGATTTAAAATAGCACTGAAACGATACTTAATTACACATTCATTCTACTCTGTTGATGAATACCTGTTGTCTAGAAAATAACTTATGTATCTTTAAATAGCCTTGTGTGTAGTCACTATGTATTCTTGGTTTCTCTTGTGTGAGAACTCCATTGGGATTGTACGTATGTTTTGTATTTATATGACATATTCCACATCCTACAGTCATGTTGACTAACTTTTGATCCATGGAATGCAATGTAATGTAATGTAATTGTATTGTTTGTTGTTTATATTAAACATATGTTGAAATTGTTATCTGGAAGTTTCTTTGGGCTACTGTAAGTCGAAGACATACTGCTTGGACATCCCACTCTATCTTGGGAGGTATTTGGGATCGCAATGTACAGAACTAGGGACGAAAGCAGCGTCCTCCCCAACCTAGCCAAAATAAGAGGGGAGAGGCTGCTCACCATATTGTATGCTGGTTGGTCGCCATTTTGTAGTGGGTATTGTGTGAAGGTTTCTTACGCTATGTCTCAGTGTTTTCTGTTTAACAATTTCACAGTTAGCAAGTATTTACTTTTGGTTTCAGATATTTCTGTAAATTCGACTATGTTGAAAGGTTGGCTGTTGGAATGAGAGATTTGTAACTGGAGTATGCAATTTTATGTTCTCACATTATTGAATAATAGGACTTTGGTTTTCTGTTATATGATGTTGTTTAGTCTTGTACCGACATGTAGGAGAAAATTTGGTTTAGGAGAGTAATGCGCCATTTAATGCCATGCCGTAGCTCAAGCGGTTAGTCACTGGCTTCCCACCGTGGCAGCCTGGGTTCGATCCCAGGTCTGGTCAAGTGGGATTTGTGGTGGACAAAGTGCCGCTGGGGCAAGTTTTCTCCGAGTACTTCGGTTTCCCCTGCCAATCTTCATTCCACCAAATTCTCCATCATCATAATCACCCGGGGCAGGTACAATAGGCCAATCAGTGGTCGCCATGCCGAGTGGACCCAGCTGGACTCCATCCCCCACTAGCGAATGTGCCATTTAAACTCCAGTGATATTTAAATTAATGAACAGTTTTATTTTAGAGGACCAATGTCATACAGATTTACTCATGAAAAATTACATGCATACGAAATAAAAACGATGTATGTGGGGCTTTCTGTAATGTTACTAAGGCATTCGAATCAGTAATTCCTTGCATGTACCTTAAGGCATAAATGGAAATGCTTGTTTATGGTGTACATTGTATCTGATAGAGATAAGGTTATTCTGACTGGGGTAAAGCTGAACATGAATTTCAAGTCACTGTTATGTGGTAATGATGTACCCTCCAGTATTAGCTCAGTCTCAGTACATGTCCTGTTTGCAGGTGGTATCAGCATAGCAGTTGATGATTCAAGTGTAAACCCTAACAGTATTGTTATGGTCAAATGGTTCATAGCCAGTGAACCAACTATAAACTTTGATCGAAGAAATTTAATAAAATATGTTAACTAGTTGAACCAATAATTTCTATGCCCATAAGCCATGGAGATCCATGTATAAAGGAGGTTAAAACCACAGCTCCTTGTTTTTCAAAGTCATAATTACATTTGAAAAATGGTATGGGACTCATTTTGCAAAAATTAAGTGTTTGTTGTTTACTTGCTTGACTTGGTCTTCAACCCTGCAGATGGAGGCAGTGTGTACCCTTGGGACACCTAAGTATATCTGCTGGTCTGTATGTTGGTGTATCCCAGAAGGTGGTACCCTCTTCCTGAAAGGAAGTTAATATGGATAAGGTCACCTGTGTTCCCAAATGGGAAAGAGCTTTTGAAAGCAGTATTTCCATTCACTCAAGACATGGTGTGGGACAGCTCTTCCAATAGCAACAGAGTATTCCTTCTGCAGAAGAAATTTCTTAGAATCAAGGCAGGTATGAAGAAAAGACTCTGTGTAAGAGGCTGCATATAGTGCTGCTTATTGGCTCCGATCACATTTGCAACTAACAGCTTGGAAATGTTTCAGGAAAACTCGGATGACCATGCAGTCAATACAGGATGCAAGCGCGATTGTCATGGACCAGTTGCAGATCTTACTTTGTTATGTTTGAGGTATGTTAATTGAAGGTAACTGAAAATTTCTAGCAATGAATATAATAGGAAGCTCACTGAAGAGATGATGCCTCATAGCTGGATGCTTGGCAGGATGATGATGGAAAACATAAATATCCTGTTCGCAGAAAGATGACGTAATTTTACAGGCTCCATGCTTCTGGTGTTGGACATATTTTGTATTTTAAGGACAGATTTTTTTCAGTAGATTTGCCATAGATTGTGAAATTACCTTCTGATTCACATGGAAATGCTTGTTGATAAAGTTTGAAACTTCACTTTCATGACGCATAGCAGGGCTATTCACTTGGTATGTTGAATTATCCGAGCTGGGCCAGACAGGTGAGTCAGTCTGATTCTGAACCCACGTTGCACCAGTGTAATACCGAAAGTGAGAAATTAGACCAAAAATCCATTTGTATTACTAATCAAAAGGAATACTAAATAATTTGTCAGACCAAATATAATATGAAGATTTGTGTCTCATGTCCCCCCCCCACTTGCAGTTGATAATGGAATAAGCCCTGTTGGACAGTCCTAATTTACTTTTCAGCCAATGGATGTCTTAACTGCACTTAAGCATCATAATCTTACTATATTTTTTTACAGCTGTAAATTGAGAATACATGCTGTTGACATCAGTCTCCCACTTTCTTGGAAATACTGTCCTCCAGTGAAGAGAAGGCAAGGCAAGTGCTGGATAGAATAATAATATACTAAACATTAGTGTCTTGTGGGGTATGGCACCATGTAGTCTGGCAGAGGAAACTGCTACCTCCATTGTTAGGTGAAGGAGTGCACCTCAGGTCACACGTAAACATACACTGATGTAGTGTTGGGCAGTAGCCACTGCTGAGACTCAGTTCGGTTCTATATTTATCCAGCAGAGTTTTCGGAGTGTACGGTGTTGAAACCTCGGTGGAGTCGGATGAAAATATTTGTCTTACAATTACAGTTACCAAGCATTTTCTTTCATCGTTTCTGATTTATATAAGGCTGTAATGGACTTTCCATATATTCCTTGAACTGTTTCACAGATGTTATTAAAATTCAATGCTGGAGTTCCACCATAAAATATCAGGCAGTACTGGTTTTCAACCATCTGCATTTAAAATAATGCTTAGTTCATATAAGGTCATAAATTGACTTTTGCATGTGTCGCATCAACCGTTTCACAGGTAATGATAAAATTCAACAGAGTTTATTGATACACACAGAGCAAATTACAGTACTTTACCACTTGGTAATTTTTACTTCCATTACATCTTGAGCTGGGGTAGCACAGTCAGTATAGCAACTGGCTATGGGCTAGACGACCAAAAGGCCAGGGTTTGAGTGCTGATGGGGGCAAGAATTTTCACTTCTCCATGTTGTCCAGTCTGTCTCTGGGGTGCACCCAGCCTCCTATCTAGTGGGCACCGGGGGGGGGCTCTTTCCCCAGGGTAAAGCAACCGGGGCTTGAAGCTGACCACTCACCTCCAAATAGTGCTTAGGTCAAGAAAACATGGGTCTATACATCTCCCCCATACACCCCTTGTGTCTTCATGATGTAGTGCTTAATAAGTTAAGCACAGAGACAGCTTAAGCATTTTACATCTTTCAGTTCTAAGGAACCAGTGTCAGGTGGATTGTTAGTGTATAAATTTAAATGTTTTTGGTTTCTTTTGCAATAGGGTATTGATATTATCTTGCATTGGATCCATCACTAAATCTAACTATAGGCCTGCTGAAACTGTTAATACAATCGGTGGTTGTGAGATAACAGTAAAAATAGAAGAATACTGTGACATGTAAATCGATTGCTAGGCAACGCCCGCAACACATGGCCAACAATACTGGAGCAGTGTTTTCTCCGTGTCTATGCAGTTCGTGCATGCTTGGTGACGTCACACGACAGAAGGTAGCAATTGTGTGACATGGTTTCCGTGATGCGTGTTGTATCTGCGTCTATATAAGGAAACCAGTTTGAAGGAAGAGTGTCAAGAGAATGGGAATTCAGCTCAGTCCTTGGTAGGAGATAGCCACGGGAAGTTTGTAGTTGAAGAAGAATTGGAAGTTGGCCTGTGAAGGCTTAATGTGTGAATTAAAGACTTTGTGTGTGCTATAGTACAGTGATAGTGGAAGTGTGTGATTTAGTGGGACTTTTATAGTTCTTGCATTCTAGATCCATTGCCAGGGAATGGACAGTGAAGACCATTGGAAATAGACTGAGAAGATTAGTGTGGAATGATTTGAAGTGTGAAAATTAGTAACCGTGTTAACAATTACTTGTAGTTACAACCTGTAAATGGTCAGTAAATCCAATTACCAATCTGTACCCCATCTGTAGTCACTAATACATGTGACAGTAGTTTTGCAGTAGTTAATAAGGGGAAATAATATTGTCGCATTGCATATCTTATAACTACAAGTAACTGTAAAACATCACTGGTTTACATATACTAAAGAGCACTGTAACTGCAGCACACATAAAAAGTCTTCTGTGCCTTCATTAGTCATTTCCTCATAATGGTTCCTAACTGTCCACTGCTAATGCCTTTATTACTGACTGGTTAATATCCCACAGCTGACTCATTGCTTCAGCTTGGAAGGACTAATCACTAGGGCCCGGATCTTTATATGCTAAAAAGCGGGAAAATATGCACTTAAGAAACGGGTAACTTTATTCATTTACATGTATCATTCACTGCAGAAAGTAGCATCACAATAGGCAACTAGAAGTCTCTCAGTGTTTTCTGCAGGCAAACTACACCTATTATCCGTCAAAATGAGTTTATAGGCTGAGAATGATCTTTCTACATCAACTGACGTGATTGGACAGTATTTATACACTGGTGCCTAAGGTTCGGAACATTCATCTGGCAAAGATGCCCTAATTCCACTCAAGTACTTACTAATTGACTGAATCTTTTTTAGTCCTGGGTTCGATTTCAAAACCTTTTCTAACTTGAATTTAATCTTCTCTCCAATTTCGCCTGGAGCGGAATTCAGTGAACAAGTTGCTTTCTGAATGAGTTCAAGTGAGTCATGAAGAAGTGCACCACAAGATTCTAAGCCCTCAATGGTTTTTGAAACTGTAGAAAAATGTGCATGGATAAAATTCACGTCTTGATAAACAGTATCACTTCCAAACACCACTTTTGCTTGACAGACACATGCATACTCATCTTCAAGTTTTGTAACCACTTCTTTTATTTGCAGTAATCCATGTCTCCCACCTAGTTAGGACAGGTTCAGGTGGCAGAGGAACCTGAGGTAGGCAATCTTTGTAGAACTGGACATGAGCTGGAGCTTTCAGAAACAGTTTTTTCCCACTTGCAATTAAATCGTTCACAGCTGGAAACTGTATGCGTATTTTTTCTGCAGTACGGTGTAATCCGTGCGCTAAACAGGTTACGTGTATAAGATTTGAATAAAATACTTGTAAGGACTTTGCTGCTTTCAACATATGGGAAGCTGCATCTGTGAGTATTACAAGCACCTTACAACAATTATTCTCAATTTCAGATGGCCATAGTAGTTGCAGAGAATCATTTATGGATCTTGCTATTGTGCTATGGTTGGTTTTCTCTAGTACTTTGCAAGCAAAAAGATGAGGGTTGCCAGGTTAGTCTGGATGTAGCTTACCAACTAGGAAATTTGCTATGTATCAGCCACATAAATCAGTTGTCTCATCCACCGATATCCAGACACAGTTCCCTCCGATATCAGAATGGATTGACTCCAGAGTAGATTCATACAGCAAAGGTAGATAATTTTTTCTAAGAGTTGATTCATCTGGGATTTTTTTAATTACACAATATTTCTTCAGAAATGATCGCAGAACTGAATTGCTTAATTTATTCCATGGAATGTTGCTGCATACTAAAGCCTTACAAAAATCGGCTGAAAATGTATTACCCTTTAAGAGCCTAGCACCACCGTATGGAGACCTTTAAAGTGTAGCCGACTGGCTGTGCGACACCATATGGGTATGCGCAGTCCATGCATGTGCACAGTGTTTTACAATCTAATTTTAAGATAGAAATTCTTGTTCTACTTACATTATTTTTGGACACATGCTTTATAAGTAGACTGTCTTCCCTCCTGCGTCATCTAACTGAATGCAGAGTCCGACATCGCAATTCATGCATTTTGTCCGGATGTAACTCCGTTTCCCATGCAAAGAGCACACAGGACACCTCAGTCTCATATTAGAGTAAGTTGGCCAGTGATGTCGAGTGGCCTGCTCTAATCGTAACACTTATAAAACATCACAATTTCAACTATCCACCATGGCCTCATTTCGCATAGAAGAAGCCGAAATTGAGAGGCCACTGAAAAATGACTCCGATTCAGAATGCGGTACAAATGACTCTGAAAGTGGCGAGAAAGCAAGGGGGAAATGCAGGGCTAGTCCGAGATATACACAGTCAAGAGTGTCTAAAGGACAAAGTACAATAAGACTTCGCCCACACTCGTGCATACAGAAAAGTTCTGACGTGACTGGAGAATGTGCAGTACAAACATAGACTTCCACCCCTTTTGCCAGATAAGACATAGTAAGACAGGATGTCAGCAGCATGCATTTATACTGCAGAAACGTTTTGTGCAGAACCTGTATGCATATTTGTGGACAGACACTCAAAATTGGGAAAAAATTGTTTTGGAATCAGTGTAATTTTTACAGATTTTAAAATCTGTAAACTAAAATAACTGATTCTATATTCTTTCTAGATAAAGGCAGTGTTTCTTTCATTCGTTTATCACAAAAATTGTAGACATCACAGCATTTTCAGTAACATGCTTACAATTTGTAATACTCTACAATGGCGGACATTTAAATTAACTCCAGCCTGCTGCCACTACGGGAATTTAAATGGCCTATCTCTTAAAGGTTAACATAGGATTTGGGTTTGACCTGTGTAAGAAGTAGTTGTCGTGTGCTGCTGTTCTTCCCCTTCTTTGCCGTAATATGTGCAGTCGTTCTTGAGTGTTGTTCAAGTTGAAATTTCTTTTCACATTTTACTTCCTTTGCACGCACTTGACAGTACACGATGACACCGTCTGTTGAATAGTGAGTATTGCCTGACACCCACCGAATTTTTAAATATCTACTGCTGCACTTTTCTTAAGGCATTTTCGGTACACAAACACTTTTTTGACGCAGACTATTAAAGTAAAGAGTAACATTAATTGAAGAGACTTCCCTCGAGACCAACCCTCTGATGCTACTGTCTGCTGTGGTGGTCAAAGAAATGCAGGGAAATCCCACCCCCTCCCTTTTGAAATAGCCAAGCTACCTGCTTGTATTGTAGGTGGTAAAAGTGCCGTTAATCAGAGAGTTGGGAATAGCAGCTGGCAAGGGATGTCCAAAACACAGGCAAAACCGATTTTGTTAGAGAACTTTGAAATTATCCTTAATTCCAAACATATGCAGAACTATGCACTAACGACTAAAAGCCCTCAAAATATGCATTTTCAAAACATCTGGGCCTTACTAATCACCTACTTCCCTCGATGCCACCCAGACTGCATAGAAAATGAGGTGGCCAGCAGTTCTTCTGTTGCATGTTTATTCATTCCTCTGGTAATATTTCTACTGAGCTGTTGCCTAGCAATGATAGGGGGATGCACAGATTGAGGGGGGTGGGGGCGGGAGGTTGAAGTACGCTGTTGAGATGGGCTCAGGTGCTATGAGATATGTAAAAAGTTTGATAAAATACTGGTTCAGCCATTCAGAAGTTGATGGGGGATACATGGACAACATGGAGATCATTTAAGCCTGCTGTCAGTTTTTTCAAAATAAGGAATTAGGCTAAAAAGTTAAAGGACTAACCATCAGTACCTCATCCAGCCGAAACACAGCCAGTCAGAGCAACCATATTTCAAACAGGTCTACATGCAAATGTAGCCCTCTGCTAACACAGTCACTTCAACAAAGGATAGATGTGAACACTGCCAACAAATTGCAAATACTGTTCTGTACAAGTAGCGTGGTAAGATTAGCAAGAACATGCTATAGATGCTGCATGACTACCCAGGCCATGACAGAAACACTTCTTGGAAAACATCAACCTTCACTGCTCTAGTTTAAACTCTTAATGATGTGAAGACATTTCAGCTGGCAGAATGTGAGGCATTTTAATGGCAGTGTTCAGCGCTTTATGTGGGTTTCAAGTGACAGTGTGAGGCATTTTAACAGCAGTGTTTCAGTGCATTAGGTGTGAGTTTCAAGTGGCAGTGTTGCAGCGCTTTATGTGTGAGTTTCAGCTGACAGAATGTGAGGCATTTTAATGGCAGTGTTGCAGTGCATTATGTGGGTTTCAAGTGACAATGTGAGGCATTTTAACAGCAGTGTTTCAGTGCATTAGGTGTGAGTTTCAAGTGGCAGTGTTGCAGCGCATTATGTGTGAGTTTCAAATGACAGAATGTGAGGAATTTTAATGGAAGTGTTGCAGTGCTTATGTGTGAGTTTTTAATTAAACCATGTAAGGTACAGTAGCACTCAGTCAGCTGTGGTCAGTTGTAGCCTGAATTTGAAGCCAGTAGATGCATGGTGTACTGGTGTAATTGGAAAGCAGAGCCCCTGTGTTTCAAATAGTACCTGTGCAGTGGTAAACATTTCATGAGGTATGGTGATCTAAGCTCTCCTGTTCTGTCTTTACACCAGCAATATTAGAATTTCCCACTTTGTGATCATATCTTGAGTGTTATGTCTTTCATAGTTACATGACGTAGTTTGACATCTCTTTTTCCAAGTAGTTTGTCTAAGGGAACAACAGATGGCAGGAGGCCTAGATTCTCTAAACCAGCCTCTATGCATGTTTTTGTGCTTGTTGAAGCTCATAGGCATGGGATCTGAACTGAAAAGGATGGAGCAGGGTTAACTTGAAAAGAGACAAAATGAGTTCTCAGTTTTAATTGAGTCTTACAGTGTGCATAAATGATGAATTAGCAAACTGTTGAGGTTAGTATAAATATAAATCTGATTGCTGTACTGCATACAAGACTGGCTCTCTGATCCTGAAGATGGAGGCAGCTAGTTTTTCAGAAACTTTGATAAGAAGCCACATGTTACATTCCAGGAGACCATACTGCCAATACTGTCTATGATTTACTGACACTGTCAGCTAATCCATTTAGTAATGGATGTAAGGTCTTTGGTACTGTTTAATTGGCTGGTATTGGAAAGCATTTGAAGTGAGGCAGTTTGGGTCAAGGCTTGACATTTCTAATGGTAGGAAATCTCAGTTAGTGCTGAATAGAAACATATGTGCATGGTCAGAAATTACCTTTGATTACCGTATTTCCTGCTGTATGAAACGCATAAGAGTTTAGGAAGCAGAAATCTTTCATTATATTTTTATTTATTGTGAAAAATTATTTATTATTGGATAAAAGTAATATATTCTTCCATACATAATGCATGGATTGGAATAAAATGTTTATGTAGTATTTCATTTTCATTGTTACTTTCTGTTGTATAAGATGCATTCCAATTTTTATGAGCAATTTCAAACTGCAAAAAGATGCCAGCAAATACGGTAACCAAGCTTGATGTTATAAAGAAGCAGGAGTATGCTGGAACAAATCGACACCAGTTCAGCCAATCCTGTACCAAAGAATTCAGAACATGAAAAGAGTGCCCTGGAAGCGATCCTGGCCCAATCAGATGTTACAACATAAGCACACGGCACTGCAAATAAATTGTAAGCCCAATTTGGGAAGTAGAGCAGTAGCTAAACTCTGGCAGCAGGCCCCTGTAAATATGTGGAGCGGCTATAAAATAAGCGGACTGATGAGCTAAAATCTGTTATTCAACTAATCACACAATGGAAATGTTATCACCTTCAAGTGGTCCCCTCCCTGACCCCTGCACAGCTCCATGCGAATTCTCCAATGTTGGAAGCAATGCTGCAGGTCCTTCTCTGATAGCTTCTTCGTTACCTTTGTCGCCTTTGCCTTCACTGCATCTACGGACTCGAAACATGTTGCTTTTAATGCAGACTTGATCTTTGGAAATGAAGTCACATGGGGCTAGGTCAGTTGAGTAGGGCAGATGTTCCAGCACAGGGATCTTATACTTCGCAAAGAAACATCTTGACAGACAATGCGTTGTGTGCTGGTGCATTGTCATGGTGAAGAATTCATGAGCCCTTCCTCCACAGTTCAGAGGTTTTTTTTATCACCTGTTCACGAAGGATTATCAGAACGTCCTTATAGTAGACCAGGTTAATGGTCTGACCTTCAGGCACCCAATCAATGTGAACAATCCCTAAGATATCGAAAAAAATGACATCATTGCTTTGAAATTTGACTTTCGCTTCTGTGCTTTTTTTCTTGATGATCTTGGAACTCTTACAGTGCATGGATTGACATTTATTTTCCGAGTCATACTGAAAAAACCATGATTCATCACAAGTTATTACATTTCCTAAAAAGTCTGGATCATTTTCAGTTTTTTGAAGGATGTCAGAACAGATGTTCATTCGATTTTCCTTTTGCTCAGGAGTAAACATTCTTGGCACCATCTTGGAGCATACTTTTTTTATGTTAATACAGGGTTTGTCCGAAAAGTAATGTCAGTGAGTCGATTAAAAAACTTTTATGGATTAGATCGGTGCAACACATTAAAAGGCTTCAAAATAGGCTTCTTCTGCGTCGATACATCGATTCCAGCGAGATTTCTAGGCATCGAAGGCGTCATGGTAGGCCTCCTCCGGAATGTCCTTTAGAGCCTTGGTGCAAGCCTCTTTGACTTCGCCAACTGTCCCAAAATGATGTCCTTTCATGAGAGTTTTCAAGCGCGGAAACAAAAAGAAGTCTGGGGAGCCACGTCAGGACTGTAGGGCGGCTGGGGAACCGTTGGCACCTTTGAATTGGTCAGGAAGCGGGTCACGAGGAAGGCGGTGTGGGCTGGCGCATTGTCATGGTGAAGTTTCCAATCGTCCGCGATGTCGGGCCGGATGAGACAAACACTTCGTTTGAGTCTCTTTAGCACTTCCATGTAGAATTTGGCGTTGATGGTTGTACCATGTAGTACAAACTCACATTTTCGTCGGTGGTGCTTGTTGATGGCCGTCCAGCGCGGGCTTCATCGTCGACCTCTTCACGGCCTTCTAAAAAGGCCCTGTGCCACCGGTAGACCTGACATTCCGACAAACAATCATCACCGAAGGCCGTCTTTATCATGGGAAAAGTTTCCACTGCAGACTTGCCAAGTTTCACACAAAACATGATGGCAATCCTTTGTTCCAAGGAGCGCTGCATTGCGGCTTGCACGGGAGACAAAAACGAGTTTCACGGAAAAGCCTTTCGTCACTCTCAGGAAGTTCGGAGACGACTAAGCGACCGCGGGTTCATAAGCTGACTTCCCCCTCCACCGATCCCAACCGGTCTGAGAGTGCTGCGACATATAGTCACTTCACAATAAAATAACTGACATTACTTTTCGGACAAACCCTGTATGTTCATGCAAAATTTGTCGAACACTTTCTTTATCAATGCTAGCTAATTCAGCAAGTGCTTTAATGCTCTGGAAACGATTTTTTCAAACAATTTCACCAACTTTTTCACTGTTAGCATCTGTTTTTGAGGTTCAAGCCCGACCAGGACATGGATGGTCTGATCTCCCCCCTTCCCTATAAATCTTTTGAATCACTTGAAACTTGAGTATGAGATAGACATTCATCACCATAAACTTCCATTAACAAACTGTATGTTTCTGTAGTGGATTTTCCAAGTTTTGCGAGAATTTCACATTGACATGTTGCTCTACTTTAACGCTTAACATAATTCTGACGGAGCTCAGATACACGGCCTGCTTCAAACAAAGGCTGCTACCACACTGTTGTCCATATGACCTTGGAAGTCATAGGGTTGATGGAGAGGAGGGGACAGGCTAATATGCCACCCCGCTTGCTGTTGCCGAGGCCACAGGAAGTCGGCAAAAAAATCAGTCTGTTTATTTTATAGCCACTCCACATAATTTGGTGGGTTAGTGTGTAATAGCCAAGGCGTCATCAAATGTGACAGAGCTGAGTTTGCTGGAACGTCAGAATGTAAGAGGAGGAATTACTGGAGATGCCCCAGTGCAGCTGCAAAAAGAAGACTGGATCAAGATAACGTAACATTTTGCTGTGTGGTGCTCTTACACTTCCTGGCCTCCTTTATATGCAGCCTCAACACTAGATTGAGAGAAATGCTGTGCCAACTTTGTCACTGGGAGAAGGGGCCATAAGTACTTATGGATAGGAGGGAGGGTGTCCCTAGCGTGAGTTCCCCCCCCCCCAATCAGCAGTTGAACCCTGATTAAGTTTGGCATTGGGTTTTGAAAGAAATTGGTAAATAATGTGAAGTTCTTGTAGGTTAGGAATGTCTGTCACATAGTGATTGTGCTTTGAAAGTAATAGCTGAACTTCACAGTTCTGGTTCTGGTAGCATGAGGTAACTGTATAATTTCCACGTTTTATTGAACTCTCAGCAGCTTCCTTTGTGTGGTGTAACATTTTGAAATGTCACTAGCTTGAATGGGGTGCATGTGGTCCATGGGGCTGCACCTTAGCAGACATTCTCCCCTCATAACCTGTGGAAGGGGATTCATTTTTACCTGATCAGAGAGGTCGTTTGGTATTTCTGCAAGACTGCGGATGAAGTCTAGGTCAGTGTGTCTGGAGGTGGTGTGATACAGAGCAGGTGGCTTGCGTTGCTGTCGGTACAGTAAAACTCTGTTATTATGCAGCTGTCAGGAGACAGAATGAAGACCAGTGGTATTCGGGAAGTGTTACGAGAAATTATTTTTTAATGCTAAAGCTTTTGTTTATAACAAATGTAACATCAAATTACAATAAATAATTAGTATTTGAGTTTAAGCACATGTCATATTTGATCAGTTCTTATTTTTTTATTGTTTTGTTTGTAGTCCCATATTTTCTTTTGGCCCAACAGCTGATGGCATTTCATTGTCACATGTGACTTAACCTTTTCTGTCATCAGGTCATCGCATTTGGAAAAATTTCTGCAGCCAGGTCAAGGAATTTTAAATGCCCGCAGAGCCACTAAGTGAGCTAAGCGTTACTAACACTGATATGCAGTTAATATATAAATAGCATACCTTCCTCAAGTAGTTCAGATTGTGACTTCCAGATGGTGGAAGACTGCAGACTAAACATTCATGATTGCAGTGGTAGAGTGTACAATAGCAAGCAGCAACATATGACCAACATATCAGAGAAATGCAAAACAAACTTTGCAGTCATATATCGACATAGATGGGAAGGGGTTAATGTGGTGCAAATGCAAGAGATGTAGACAACAGTCAGTGTGTCTTTCCATCCAATTCATCACTTCACTGATGCTATCCAATTGAGGGATNAAATCATGGACTTAAATCAGTGCAACATGACGCTAAAATATAACATGAGGGATATCAAGCCTCTGCATTTCTTTATTCTCTCCACCTTCAGAGGGTTTCAGCATGCAACACTATTCATGCCAGGTCATGTTACCCAAGCAGAGCAATCAGCTAAATGCAGTTGTTTGAACGAAGTTGTTTACGAAGAAAATACTTGCAGAAAGTTTTTTACAAAGAAAATAAATGGAATCATTTTGGGAGACATGACTGACCCACAGTATGTACAAATGTGCAGTATAGTAAGGTGCATTATAATGGAGTCTTACTGTACTTCTGCAGTGGCTGTACTTTCCCTGTTTTAAATAAGTACACCCTATGATGTGGCTTGTATACACAGAATCCGTTGTAGAGACAGCTGCTTGGTTAACATCTTGTGCCAGTGAAGGATGTGTTGTGAGATGTGTATCACTTACCTTCAAGGAGAAAACCTTCCATCTCAGTTAATGCCTAATGGTAATTGTAAGCTGTGAGGAAACTGAACAAATGAGTTGTGGTTTACATAGATTATTCTGGTGTCATGTGATATAGGAAATGNGCCTTGAAGCATTCGTGTAACCCAACGGTGCCCCACATTCCTCGCTCCGATATTTACGGTCATCCCTCGAAACGACCACCAAGGTCAGTACGATAAAATGACGTCAACTGGAGCGATGATTATGAAGGAATGAGTACTTTTCCCTCCCCCACACACATCCGTATCGTCTCAGGGGGTGACCACAGTGTCCTGCCTTATATTGTGGCGTTTTTCTAAGAAATGGGTGCTATGAACTGTGCGAAAGCAATTGATTTTACGAGAATAAAATTTTGGACAACCCTCTTCTAAGAATTGCAATTGAGTGTGCTACTGTGGCCAGCTCAGGGTAATATGATATTATCAACATCGTAAATATCACGTCTCGGTTGTTTATATCTTCAAAGCAAAGTAAACAGGCCTTTCATAACGGTACAGCTAGAATCCGCTCGCCAGAGCCACAGGAATTTTGCTGCAAGACAGGCATATGTAACGATGACTTATCTCAGCTAAACTCGTTGGCTTAGTATACTCTGTTCTTGTGACAACAGGCCAGCGAAAAATCTAACAATCTACAGCAAAACCACCAATTATTATGGGCGTTATAACATAGGTGTGCAGCTGGACGAAACAGACACGCCGAACCCCCCCAGACGATTTAAATCCCTGACGAACCATACACGACGAACCACGGCAACGGGTTAACATCTCATGTCAGTAAAGGATGTCTTGTCAGATATGTATCATTTTCCTTCAAAGAGAAAACATTCAGTCTCAGTTAATGCCTAATGGTAATTGTAATCTGTGAGGAAACTGAACAGATGAGTTGTGGTTTACATAGATTATTCTGGTGTCATGTGATATAGGAAATGTGTATAATTTGTGTTTGAATCCCCTGCCTACATGGAGATGTGCAACATGAAATGTGTCACGGTAGGGCCAGTGTCAGTTTAAAATGACCCATTTTGAGACATGTTTTTGTGTGGAGGAGATGTGCAACATGAAAAGTGCCATGGTAGGGCCAGTGTCAGCTTAAACTGACCCATTTTGCGACATGTTTTTGTGTGGAGGTTCCTACTGCATTCAGGCTCCTCAGAACAGAAAGTGTGATGGTTGCAGCTGTCCCCATACAACTGCAAGTTGTCTGTGGTGGTGCATGAAGTTTGCAAGTTCTGCCTGATGAATGGCACAAGAGTAGGCAGACGAGTATGGCACAGGCAGAGGACGAGATGCAGAAGGAAGGATGGGTGACTGTCAGGTTGCTGCAAGGGCAAGCATGTCCAGTGGGACAGCACTGGTTTCTCTCATCTCATGAATTACTGGCGAGGTGGCTGCCCAGGAGATTGATCTCAGAGCAGAATGGGACTCCATCTGCCACAGCTACAATGGCACTTGAAGCAAGGTCCTGAGTTCATTTTCATGAAGCCCAAAGAGTGTTACTTTCCAAATTCCAGATGATTGAGGAATGACCTGGAGGGCAGGAACAGCTGAATCTGGAAATTCTGCAGTCAGAACTGACAGGGATGACTGGTTCCTGGCCAGGAGGTTTGTTAATAATAACTGCAGAATCATTTAAATTGGCAGGACCAGATGGAAGTATCCCTTCTGCTTTACAGTGTGGGATGGAACACTGGGTTTGTTCCTGTACTTGTCTGGTCAGGAGGCAGGTATGGGGTTGCACCATAGCCAGTTCACCTGTCGCTGGGGCAAATCGTGTGAAACAGCTCTTTGCAGTGTTAACATGGGTTGCCACTGGGGCAAATCGTTTGAAACGGTTCTTTGCAGTGTTAACATGGGTTGCCACTGGGGCAAATCATTTGAAACGGTTCTTTGCAGTGTTAACATGGGTTGCCGCTGGGGCAAATCATCTGAAATAGCTCTTCACAGTGTTAACATGGGTTGCCACTGGGGCAAATCATCTGAAACAGCTCCTCACAGTCTTAACGTGGGTTGAGAATGGAGTAGAGCACAAAGATGCAGTTAAGATCATTCCCTGATATTGAGGGGGCATGTGGTACAGAATTTGGCTGCCTGAAGACATGAGCTGAGCCCTCTGTGTAGATCAGTTGTCTCCAAGCTATAAAACAGAATTAAAGGAAACTCACTTGTGGAAGATATCTTGAGGATCTCTGTGTCTAAAGAATGTCTGTGGGGGGGAAGTTATGACATTTCCTGCTGTGAATCCTTGTGGATACTTGCAAACTTGTTGTTGGGCCCAGTGATACTGGTTACAGTGCAGTAGGGTATGCAGGTGATACCACTGCCCTTGCAAGTGGGAAATTGTTTTGGTGAGCGCAGGACTGTGCCTGCCAATCGAGGTAAACTAAGAATCATGCTCTGTGCCAAGAAAGGACTTAGTGTGACCAGCTGTTCCTGGTAAGAGATTGCAGCCTACTGTAGTCAGCTTGGGATAATGTTGAACAGCAGTCTGACATGGATATTGCAACTGCACGAGCCTCTTTGGACTTGTAGAGGCATGCTGGATCCATACCATGGCACTGAGATGCTTTGACAATGTTGTATGCATTTAATGCCAAGCATTACTGTTACACAAGCTAGAAGAACTGAATCCTGCAAATTACAGAGGCCTGCATGGTGTACACTTGTAGCTATGAATGCGACTCCTACCACAACTGAAGTCCTACTGTCACTCTGTGAATCTTCTGATTGAGGCAGATGCTGTTGCTGGAATGTATATACTTGCAGTGAAATGGGAAAGTTCTAGAGTTCTAGCTTCTGTATAATGTATGTATATAAAAATGTAATTACTCTCCTTTTGCTGGTGTGTGCAGTAGCCCCAGCTGTTAATTTCTTCCCTAAAGTTTTAGCTGCTAGATACTGTGATTTGGACAAGGACGGAAATCATATCCTGGAGAAAGGAATGGCACTGTTTTTAGTTTGAGCCATGAGTGAAGAAGTTGTTCTGGGTATGGATGTAAAATAATAGTAATCTGCTCATTTCACAAACTGTTTACTGTAATCTCATCAGATTGCCGTGAATGGTAAGACCGTTTACCTGGGCTGTGGATGGATCTGCAGATATTAGGACATATGTTCAGTGGAGGGTGGTACACCACAGTGTTCGCTTGAAGCGCGTGCCATGAAGGCACATTGCAACTATAGGAAGAGTAATACTGGAATCCTGTCAGACATTGAAGTTTCACGAAAAGCATGTGATTCCGTCCATATTAACTTAAAATTCGTCTGGGACTGTCTGCTTTCCTGTGCAGCATGGGCAGAATGTAGCAAGGTACAAATCGTATGAGTGTTGGAACACTTGGCAACTTGTTGGCAAAACAGGGCCCTGCGAGGTCATTCGTAAGGCCAGATTCAGCTTGTGGCATCCCTGGTGGACCAGAATATTGGAAATCTGTGGTGACTGTACAGAGCCACATGGTTCCTGTGCCCACACTAAATCAAACTGGAAACTAAGTAGGTAGCAGTTAAGTCTCTAAGAAGGATGCCTGTGTGGATTTAAGAGCAGGTATCAACAATAATGAAATTGCTCTATATATACACAGTGGAACTGCAATTTAATGTTCATCCATTTAAGATTTTCCCTTGTTGTATTAGGTTATGATGTTCCCAGGTCAGTTATCTCGGTGTTTAATTTTGTCCATTTAAGATTTTCCACAGTTTAATTTTAAAACCCAGTATTCCCCCAAAGAAACCATAATGGCAGTTTTGCTGCATAGTGCTTTTGGGAGTTGTTAATAAGATAAGTATTACCACTTTGGAGCACATCTTGCAACCCCAGAGACGCTCATAGAGTTCCAGTCAGGAAACAGTTTTTGTTTGTTGAAGGCACAAGGTTACTGATGGGGATGGTTGCAGTGCTGAGGAAGTTTGATATCAACCCCTATGGTAACTAATGAAATTAATGGTTTTATGTGTGAAGGATAGGATGAGAAACTCTGGCACAGAGAATTGATACTATTGCTTTTTGCTTGATGTTTATGGTTTGGGGGGGGGGTTGTCTTAGCCACTGAGTGGCCATAGCCATCTGCAGTCCCCAGCTGTAAACAAGTAGTGAGACTATATGTATAAATCTTAATGGAAGCCAGTGTAAGAGCACCACATTCTGTAGTGTTCTCAGTGAAGCTCAGAAGCTACATTACCTGTACCCATGTCCAAATCATTACATAAAGCATGGGTTTCTGTAATGATTTCAGGACATTTCCTTGTCTAAAAATTGTTTATTCATTTGCTGTCCATTCGTATTTCACATTATTTCCATTTTTCATAATATTTATGCAATGTTGTACTTTGCAGAGGTCTTGTCTGTTAGTGAAAGAATTTATGAAAACTAATTATCGTTAGGTGAAATTTGATATTTGTCAACAAGTATGTTTTATTGTGTTGTGAAATTAAATCTGTCACTGATAGTGAAGCCATCCATTTGGGGAATGTCTACATGTTGCATCCAGTTGTGTATGATACAAAACAAAGGTAATTTATGTTGATGTTAATCACATGTTTGGAACCTTATTCGGTCATCATTGGGAATATCACGGTTTACTTTGATGCTGAATTCTTATTCAAATATGGATCCATGTTTTCTTCATATTTGGCTTTAAAATGATGTGATTATTGCATAATAATAAACGACTGGTTTGCATAATCTTTAGCTTTAAGCCGTTTTGGTATAACGTTAATTTAAATTTGAAAATAGATGAAAAAATAATTGATATTAAGAGAATTTTAATACCACGCCCAGTGTGTATGGGTAAAAAAAATAAGACCAAAAGTAAAGCTGTGCTTGAGAAGACCGAAAGGGTTGAGGTGGTGAGGTCACCATTACACAGCAGGAAGCTCAATTTAATTGTAAACATACGTTAATTTGAATATATGGTAGTTGGTAGTGAATGACTATCTGACCATTCTGACTGTACACTGGTAAATCCTTTGTGGGTTCTTGTTTTTGCTTGGTAGTTGTCCAGTTGTGATGTCAAGGGCCCCTTGCACTGTTGCTTCTTTTTTGTACCATGTACAGTTTTAGGCTGAGATTTGTGTCATGTTCTGTATTCAGTGGGTGAGACCATCCTAGTGTTGAAGGTTACAAATTACTGTTTGCAGGGAAAGTGTAAGCCATTGTTTGATACTTGTTACAAATTGTTGTAACAGCGTATACCTTCCACTAATGGTTCATAGTGGTACTAAGTATGTGAACGCTGCAAAATTAAACAACCTTGGTAATTTTATCAAAGAAGTTTCAATTTATGCCGCAAACAAAATGTTTGTAGATGGCTTGGGTGAAACGGGTGGCTTCACTATTGGCATGTCTAGGTAGTACAAATCATGGCGGAAGCGGGAAAAATTTCACAAAGTTTTGATCTCAATGGGGTTTCGGTACCAGTTTTAATGGCGGAGATTGTATCTGCACGCCATCTTGCAGGCAGTGTGTGTACTATATTAAGAAAAACCGGTGATTTGTAAAAAATATTACGAAGTAGTTTCGCACGCTGAAGCCATCTTATGCCAGGCGCAGTGACATCTGTCAGAAATATGTCTTATCGATAATTCATGGCCTCCGCGATCTAGTGGCCAAAGATTGAACTATAAAATGTGGCGAAGTCTGCCTTTGGTACCTGTCATTAATTTTTAATGATGCCAACCCACCCTCTCGTGGCCGATTATGTACTACAATTCGAAGGCCGTGCCATCTGTCGTCAAATCGTAGTTACGGGGTTGCGGCTGAAAATTCGTCCTGTGCTATTAGTTTTGGTACTAAGGTTTGGCCAAGTCAATGCTCTCGCCATCTATCGGCAATTTTTTGTATTATCAATTGTGGGCGTGCTAAACTTTTTTTTTCTTTGCTGGAGGTACAGGAATACTAATTTTAATAAAATGATAGTATATATTTTTTCCTCTCGTACATAAAATTTTGTTGCTCTTGCTGCCACCTATTCTCTAATCTCGTATTTCCACAATTCTTGTTTGATAATTATTCCTGTCTTGTGCAACCGGTTGGATTCGAACTGCTGAGGTCTGGTTTGCTGGCCGAATGTCTTATCCACTAGACCACGAAGCTCCCATACAATACATAATTTTGGAACTTCCTCATTAATCATGCTGCATCCGAGTTCTAGGAAAAAATATTTTTTAAGTCCTTTCTACTACCAGGCAACGGGAGGTTTCGAACTGCCGAACTCTGGTTTACTAGTACACTGTCTTAACCACTAGACCGTCAGTACCAATATCAATATTATTATTCCGGAACTGTATGATAAATTTGACGTCGCCCATATTTGTCTGATGCTTTCTTCCTCTTGCCCGTTGCTTGGTTCAGCTTCTGACGANACAATACATAGTTTTGGAACTCCCTCATTAATCATGCTGCTTCCGAATTTTAGGAAAAAATATTTTTTTAAGTCCTTTCTACTACCAGGCAACTGGAGGTTTCGAACTGCCGAACTCTGGTTTACTAGTACACTGTTTTAACCACTAGACCGTCAGTACCACTATGAATGATATTATTCCGGAACTGTATGATAAATTTGACGTCGCCCACATTTGTCTGATGCTTTCCTCCTCTTGCCAGTTGCTTGGTTCAGCTTCTGACGATACTGGAGGGCGTATACTCCATCAAGTGCCAGCGCCATTGCATAGAGAGTATGGCGGGCAATTTGAAATGTAAGTTTCATCCAGTGACTTTTCCAGTGCATTGTGTGGTGCTCCTGTATTTACAATTGTGACAAAGAATTGAGCTCCTTTCACCTAACATTACGAGATTGCATGCCAGAAACAATAAGAGCGGTGAACATCACTGTAAATACAGTGCTACCACAAAATGCACTTGAAAAGTCACTAGACTAAACATACATTTCTAATTACCATACTCTCTACTACTGGCACAGGTACTTGCTATGGAGCAACATATTTCCATCTGTACAGGCGTTTCTGGGGATATGAATGCTCCCACTGTACCGATGTATGGGGAAGAACGTGATTTAGGATAAGTTCTATTGTTGAGAGTGCAGGAAACAATGGTGCATAATATAAAACACAAATCACAATACAATGAGCTTCATTTGAAACATTCATCCTTATGGCTAATATTCTAACAAAACAGGTTTCCTTCCAAGATGTGCCGCCACGTAGTCTGGTAGCTACATATCTGAGAAACCTGAAGATGCAGGCAGCAGCTTCCTCCAGGGTCCTGGTAACATTGCAGTTTGGTACATGCCACACCACATGATGTCACATGCCAGAAGACTGTAATCTCCATTCACTGCTGTGATAACCTCAAATCTTACACATTTCATCCTGAAAAAAAAAACAGTAGTAGGAAAATAATTTATAGGGCCCTGAATGTTCTGATCTGCCTCTTGCACGTGTAATATGCATACTCTGCACTTGTGTCAAGAGCAACTGGACTTGCATGACTCACAGAGCATAAACCACTATCACTTCACCCCTCATATATGTAGGCCCTTGCCCATCCTGTCACGCGGCTTCATACCAATCCACTGTCATCAGCATTCTGCCACGAACTTGTTAAGGTCACATGCTGAGTGTTATATATTTTTACTTATTACTAGGGCTCGGATTTCTATGACCTAAAAATTTTGAAAATATGCATGCATTTATGCCCTAAAAATGGCAAAATATGACCTAAAATATGACAGAATGGCCACAAAAAATAAGTAAATATTTAATAAAAATTCCTAAGAATGGCAATTTATTAAGAAGTTTACAAAGTTATTTTGTCCTGAATAAATATCTTTAAGCTCTGAAGCATCGATCACAGCACATTGCTGACCCCATAAAGAGAAAAGCTGAATGGCGTTTTATTGAAAAGTGTACAAAGTTATTTTTTCTGAATAAATGTCTTTAAGCCATGAAGCATCCATCACAACACAATGCTGACCCTGTAAAGAGAAAACATGAACGAAAGTACTGTTTATTTTAGTGTGAAAAGTAAAGTAAAGTGTGCTAATTGCTGCAGGTAAATAATTTGTACGGTACCTTAATCTTCCTTTTCAGTAGAGTTGCACTGAATGACAACATGCATTTTCAA
>NW_019731985.1:1112111-1115958 GCF_002891405.2 Cryptotermes secundus | reverse complement strand
GCTATTAGAGCACTTGACTTTAGGCATCTTGAAACTATACTGAACAACTGAAGTTATGAATACAGTACTGTATTGGACGGGTTTCGGGGAGAGGGTAGAAATTTACCGCTTTGTGGATGGAAAAATTTTTCACCAATATGCAAGAAACAAACTGGGCTTCAGGTATCACTGAGGTGGAGGAAAAAAAGAGAGACAGACAGACAAGGCAGAGATGGCAGTTTCTCTTTTCAAAGTGGCTGATTCTACGCCAGGTCAAGAACCGTTACCCTTCACACTGTACAGTATTCCTTCAAATCCCGTTACACAAGGCCAAATATTTCTAAGAAATGAAGTTCCAAATAACATCACTGCCAATACTTGCAAATATATTTCTGAGCAATAAGTGGAACTCGCCTAAAATATGACCAAAAATATGATTTTATATCACTTTGGGCCCAAATATGACCTAAAGCTAAAATATGGTTCAAAGATGCATTTATATGACCAATAAAAACTGTATTTTCATGTTCACAAGAGTCAGAAATGCATTTATATTTAATTATACATGTAAAAATATGACATGTCATAGAAATCCGAGCCCTACTTATTACATTCTTTGACATACTTGTATATTCTAGCAGTCTGCATATGGGAACAACAGATCCCAAGTGTTTTACGTTTTCCTCACCAGTCTGTGCACATATTATTTCTGCTCACTTGCCTCTTGCAACTGGTGGGAGTGAAGGAAGCTACAAGACTGGAAACAGCAATTCAGTGGGTGTTCAACATTTTGTCATTATGCAAACTGCGTCCCCATCAAATGTGACTTTTATTACCTGGCCACAAATTACAATGAAGGACTTATCCATTATAAACACTGTAACCATTGTCGTCTCAAATGTCTACCTTGCACGTACACCTAGCAAAGTTCTTCATTCCATGATAACTGGGCACACTAAAGTGCTACTTTCACATTACAGTGAAATTTGATAAGCTTCTGCAGCCTGTTGGAATGAATGAAACTGTCAAATTTTATACCCCTATGCCTGTGAATTGCTTCATAGCCGAAACTCACATTTTGAAAGAAACACATTTTTTGACATGACACAGCTTGTAAAAGTTCCTATAACTGTCATCATCACTGAACTATGTGAAAACTCCTACCAAGAATAACTGATCAGAGAAGTGTACCCTTAGCAGTGATACTGCATCAAGGTTTGTCAGAAACTTGGGGCTACCCAAGCGGAAACAATCCGCAAAATTCAGCAGACTTATGGCGATAATGCAATGGGGGTCACTCAAATTAAAGAATGGTTCAACCACTTTAAAGATGGCTGTATGGCATGCTGGAGTGTGCCAACAGGGATCTTCAGTTCCTGAAGACTGTGATCACTGGTGATGAGTGCAGGATGTACAGATATGACCTGGAAACAAAGGTCCAGGCATCACAATGGAAGCATCCAACATCCCCAAGGCCCAAAGAAGCATGACAGGTTCAGAGCAATGTGAAGGTGATACTGACTGTGACGCCCCCCCACATCACAATGGAAGCATCCAACATCCCCAAGGCCCAAAGAAGCATGACAGGTTCAGAGCAATGTGAAGGTGATACTGACTGTGTCCCCCCCCCAATTACCAGGGTGTTGTGCATCATGAGTATGCACCACTAGGCCAAACTGTCAATAAGGAGTATTACCAACAAGTCCTCCGCCATCTTCATGATGCAGTTCGGCACAAGAGACCACAACTGTGGGACACACGCAACTGGCAGCTGCATCATGACAACACCCCAGCTCCAGGGTTTCCGCAGGTTCACCAGGCTCCCTACTCTTCTGAAATCGCTCCTTGTGATTTATGGCTGTTCCCAAGATTGAAGACACCGCTAAAAGGCTCCCGTTTTGACAGCCGCGAGGACATCATACAGTACATGACAGTGCAGCTGCATACCTTTCCATAAGAAGCCTTCCAGAATTGCTTCCAGTGATGGAAGGACCGCTTGGCTAAGGGTGTGGAGTCACAAGGAGCTACTCTGAAGGGGATTCGGTATAAAATGATACAAGTGAATATAAAATATAAATTAGAATAGAAGTTGAAGTCTTAAGTCATACTGTAATTTATATTTTATATTCACACATATCATTTTATACCATTGTATACACTTGGAAGTCTAGTACCGTATTCTATATTTGACATGCAATTCAATAATGAAAAGTTTAATGTATTTGCCTGATGATGGCCTTTTGAAGGCTGAAACATGTAGCAAAAGAATCTCCTAGAGCTACTTACACGTATCATTGATTGTTGTGTTGTGATGGTTTTCGTCAAGAAATAATATGTGATACACAACAGGATGCATTCACTGAAAATTATCAAAGGAATATTCTACCATTAGACTTCCTACACCAATGGAAACTAGATCGTCCTGTGTTTGGTCCTTCCCCAGTCAATGAGTTTGGTGGTCTTGATAAAAATGTTCGCAACCCTTCCCCCCAACTGACAAAAAGACATCACAGTCAACTGGTTACCTCATGACAGCTCTCAGTAGCAACACTCCCTGTGTTGCCAGCCTGAAGTGTTCTCACAGGCAGTGATGGAGATCCTTCACTTGACGTCATGCAGTTTCAACACAATCTCCACTGCTTCTAGGTGAACCAGCCTCACAGTCTGCTAACAGATGCATTTCAGCTCCAGTCAGAATTCAAGGGACCTGTTTCACAATTTACCAATTGCTGCTATGGCATGTCACAAGTATATTTATGAAAACAGCAGAATGTTAAGTCCCTATGTCTTAGGACAAATGTTCTAAACCAGGGATACATGTACACTCACAGGGTCAGTGCGGCCTCACAAAGTGCAGGTAACACTATCAAACATAACCAGAAGCAGGCAACAGTGCTTCTGATGGCTTCTTGCATGGCTTCAACCCTGATGAAGGCATTACATTCCTGCAAAACATTGGACTCTCTGCAAACTACATGGCATTACAACCCACGAGTCTGTACTCTCTTTACACTGTATTTATAATGCATGACAACATGTAGCTTGAGACAGAAATGAAGTTTCCATGGAAAAGGGGCAGGTTAAGTTTCACTCTGAGACCAAGGGGCACATCATATGAAAAGCATTCAGAAATGGCAACTTACATCAATTCAGAAGCAAGGCCTTAATAATTCCAAAATTTTTCTGCTTGCTTAAAACAGAAATCACATACTTAGTCCCATGCAAACTTCAAGACTCCCTTCACAAAGTAATCAAGTGCTGTGTCCAGTGGTTTACCACACTTTAAAATGCACCACCTACAGGTTTGCTGCCTGCCTGACTTAGATTCCTCCTTCAGCCTCCAACTGCAGATTCCAGTGGGAGAATGTCTTCAATTTGGTCAACCCTCTGCCACACAATTTAAATTCACTGCACCCTGATACAAATAGAGCAGGTAATTTAACGCTCTGAAGCCTGAAGTCTATCCAAATGATCCAACGTTCACAGACCTGTCACTGGTTTCACACTCAGTGCTAATTAATGAAACTGTTTAAACATAAACCTGTGAAATTTAAATCTGTATGGTCACATGTGAAACACAAACATACCAAAACCCACACGGTCGAATCCTTCAGGACCCTAATAGATAGTGCCTAAAATGATCATTTCTCTACTGAATTCTTGTGCATCTTATTTGAGAACCGTGACCAATCCTATGTTGCCATGTTTAAGATGGTGTGCAACTGGCAATGAAACATTCTGTGGTTACATTTCCATGCTGTTATGTAGTTAACACGGTTGCTGCCATGTCTAAGTAACTGTTGGAAAGATAGGTGTTCCCATATGCCAGTGGTTGTCAAACTGTGGGGTGTGACCCCTGGGGGGGGGG
>NW_019731985.1:1009477-1112036 GCF_002891405.2 Cryptotermes secundus | reverse complement strand
GGGAAAATCACTCACTGGCAGACAGTTTCAGCAACAAGGATTTTTTATTGAAAATGGCTTACCTCACAGATATATTTGACAAACTAAATATCCTCAACACTTCACTTCAAGGGAATGAGGCAACTGTACTTTCTTGGAATGACAAAGTGAAGGCATTCATGAGAAAATTACAGCTCTCGAGAAACAGTATGGAAAGTGACATGCTAGACATGTTCCCTACTCTAGTGTCAATGGTACAAGACACTGATAATCCAGTGCTTCCAATGGACATAAAAAGCTGCCTACTTGAACATCTCATAATGTTGAAAGTTCATTTCATAAAATACTTTTGCAATGAATTTGATTTGTTTCATTCTGGTCCGTCACACTAACAATTATAAATACAAACCACTCTGTCCAATGTGACATATAAGTTTTTACTACATGAAAACTTATCTCCCTTACATGTTTCGGTCCTTATGGACCATCTTCAGAGGGAACATCATTATAAACTGGAAACTACCATCACAGTAGGTGTTTCGATTTAAAATACATACTTATATCCTATAATGCACAGTACGCATAAAGTCGAACATTTCACAATCACAGCAGCTTCCTGGTATTGTAAAGTTTTTGTATGCATTTTAAATCGAAACACCTACTGTGATGGTAGTTTCCAGTTCGTAATGATGTTCCCTCTGAAAATGGTCTGTAAGGACCAAAACATGTAAGGGAGATAAGTTTTCATGTAGTAAAAACTTTTATGTCACATTGGACGGAGTGGTTTGTATTTATACTTTTGCAATGATTTTGATAAATTTAATTGGATTAAAAATCCATTCGAAAATGCTCCTGGGCCATCATCTCTGAAGGTAAATGAGCAAGAACAACTTATCGATCTCACTAGTGATACTTCATTAAAAAGTAAATTTAACGAATTTAACTTGTCTCATTTTGGTCCGTCACACTATTAATTACAGAGTAGATAATGAAAAGTTCAGTCCAGTGTGACATACAAGTTTACAACACTTCAGTCCTCATTCACTTTACATGTTTCGATTCAAAAGAATCATCTTCAGAGGTGCACCACTATGATAAGGAAACACTATCACATACGACAGTTTAACAATATGCACTTTAGATATGACTAATGCTCTCTATATAAATTTTGTTATCACGGTTGGTTTTGATGTTTGTCTTAGGCACTCACAATGGCGCTTTTTGACATGTAGATTTACTAGTTATTCTGACTGGGGTTTTCCACTGCACGCAATATTGTGTTCACTTTTTCATACAGTACACTCCCAGTATATTTAAAACTGTATTAAAATTTCCATGTAAAAAATTGGTTATTATATTAAAATATCTTAAGCCGACATTGGGTCATATTGTTTTCCTCCTGATGGTGGGAGATGTCGTTTATTTCTCTTGATTTTATGTTATTATTAGTATTGTAGTTTACGTGCATGCTGTGTCATTGTAAACTCGTATGTCACACTGGACTGAACCTTTCATTATCTACTCTGTAAATTTAAGGAACTGTCTTTGTTGGAGTTCTGGATACATATTGGCAAGGAGTTCCCAACTTTGAGCCAAAAAGCATTGAAGATACTGATTCCTTTCGCAACAACTTAGTTATGCAAGACAGGCTTTTCTGCTTTGGCAGCTATAAAGTCAAAGTATCGTTCCAGGCTAAATATTGCTAAAGAAGTTAGAGTGGCCATTTCTGATATTACACCACGTTTTGATAAACTTTGTTCTCAAAAGCAGGCCCATCCATCACACTGAACTTTGATATTTAAATGTTTGATTTTCTTTGCAGAAAAAATTAAACACTTGTTGGTTAAATATTGTTTCATTTCAATACATACTTTGGTTAATTGCAAGTGTTAAAACTAATTTATATGGTAGGCCTAATACTGTGATACTTTAATTTAGAGTAAAAAAGCTGATAAATAGTACGTAGAAAAACACAAAATAAACTGAATAAAACGTCAAACATACCATGACTTCTATTTTGATAAAAAAACAGGCTGGGGGTCTGAGAGTATTTTCTCTTGTCAGCGGGGGCTCAGAGGTAAAAAGTTTGAGAACCACTGTCATATGCAGATTACTGTATCCAACTTAGTTCAAACTTTAATGCATACAAACAAGATTTCTCTCTGACACAGTTTACTAGTAGAGTGTTTCCAGATTCTGTAGGTCAAGAATGTATTAAAAGTACCTTGACAATTAGAAACCAAGAGCTGGGCATTTAAATTGCTTACCAAAAGGCTGGCAGCAAATGTGTTAATCATACACAGCCCACCTGTGAATGATGTAAACTGCCTTCTGATCCTGGACTCGGAGAATTTTGAGGAAAGGTGTCACAGTGAGCTTGTTACCTTTTTACGCCTGCTGGCAGCAACGCTCCCTACCGGCACCCTTCAGCCTGTCACATTGGTGCTGATGTGGATCCTTCACTCAGCTTCAGTAACACCTCCACTGCTTCTGCATGAACCAGCCCCCACATGACAGTTACAGAAGCGCCTATTAAACCAATAAAAGCATCATTCTGTGTCAAACGACACAGCTGAACTGCAACTTATACCAGGGATACATGACACCTCTTACAGAGTACAGGAGATATATTGCATCCACCATCAAATGCAGATCTAAAGGGCAACCCAGTCCACATTCTTGACAACTCTCTTTTGTGTAATTTTTCATGTGTATAAAATATTTAAAGGTAACCTTATCTCTATGGGGCACAACACTGAGCCTGATATAAATGTTCTACTCCCAATGGAGAGGCATAGAAGAACTTTCACTCTATGACCAACAGGTACATAAACTGGTAGTAAAGACTCAAACACAGGCATACAGCAATTCTGCAGCATGTTTCTACATGGCAGCAAACTCTGAATGAAGATCAATGTGTGTCTGGTTCTAAGCAAGCTACATGAAACGCTATTTCCAGTGCTTTAATCACATTTTAAAATGCACCACAGGCTTGTGTTAAGGACAATCTACTGATGAGGAGTATAGCTCTTGGGGAATAATAATGTCTGTTACATTTCTTTCTTCAGTCTCAAACTTCAGATTGGGGGGAAGGGGGGGACACTTGGTAAGCCCTGTACCAATTCATTCATATTCAATGTATTCTGACACAATTAGGCCAGGCAGTTTATGCCTTTGAGGCCTCATGTTCATTCAAATTATATTTAAAAATCGAATTCCTGTCTCACAGGGAACATTATGCTGTCACAATAACACTTCATGAAGCTGAAACCAAACTGTACAGATTTTCATGGAAGCAGCTAAACCAATAGGCTTTAGAAAACTGCTGTTCACCGTGAGAATCGCACAAAACACAGTGTGCATGCAGAATCCAGTCTTGTTAATGTTAAAACAGACGGTTCATATAGTAACCGGTATGAGTTAAAAGATATCATTTTATTGATATGGTGATTATGTGTGCACAAAATAAAGATTTTTTGGTAATACCTTTTTTAATCTATACCCGCAAATCTAATTACATATATATCAATCAGTTAAAACGGAAAATGCTAAGATTAAAAAATCCAGTAATGTAAATGTGATTTGTAATGCTTACTACATTTGCTTTAACAAGATTCAGAGCCAACGCGTTAGCATTAAATCAATTACTAATGAGAAATGAGTAAATATCACAGGAAAGCAGTTAAAATGTAACCGTCAATGAGAAAAAATTCATTATAATTTAATTTATAACCATTCCCCTCATTCTGAATGCTGTAAGATGTACTATCATACAAATGTTCGTTGCCCACAGAGCATATAAGGCACAGACGACCACCATTTTGAATCTTCTTCCTTCTCCACGTCTTCTTAAGAAATATTTCGAAACGTACCAAAAGCTCTGCTGCAGTGGGCGTTGGAGTAATATAAACCATTTACACACAATTTCCCAGTACAAACTCAAAATTTTTTAACAATTACACGCTACTGAAACACGAAGTTCTTTCAGTAAGGCGAATTTCTGGACTATAAAAATGACTAATGGCTGTCACAACAAAATACTGGCATTTATCAATCAGTTTACCACTACAATTATTGTCAAATTTGCGACTACGTAACTAGAAGACAACAGAAATCTTACCGACGCCTTAACCTTCCATGCAAAAAGCCTGTACGTCAAAAATTAAAAGGCCTCAAACTCATTCAACCGAGGACTACCACGCTTAACCAGTCGATCATTCCACTCAGTCATCCCATGTTACATCGCTCTTAGCGCCACTAACGGACCTAACGTGAGTTTCTACAATTTTAGCGACGCACGAAGGACAATGCGCAAACATTTACGTGATTTTACATGTTTACAATGAGATTTGATAACGTGTAACATATAAGGATGCAAATCATGCTGTTACGTTGACAGGACGCGGCAAAGGATTGTAATTAAAGCAAGGAATACTTGGTGCTACTTCGAAGGTAGTGTCTTTCAGTCATGTTGTCTATTTTACGTACCCATATTATATTTAACAAGTAGCTTTTCGTTAAACATTTGAAGTTACATGTGTACCATCTCGACTACGCTCTACACTATGGCGAAACTGAAACATCCCCAGCTACTCGTACTGTTTACATAAATGACTTCGTATTTTGAATTTCGGCACTCCAATGATGAAGGGTTGAGGGAATCGCATATTAATTGTTAAGAACGGTCAATTCACCGCTCCCTCTTTGTATGGCTCTACCACGGTGCCGGAGGCCAGACAAGTTTCATCACAAGATGTCATCGTGTGACATCTTGATTTGAACAATTCCCGACTCAGATCCTTGAATCCTTAATAATTAGTACTTTACCGGTACTTCACACATTACAATGTTATTTAGTGGTACTAATGTAGCATGCAAGTTAGCAAGAACCGCAGTTTTTTCCAACAGTAATTTAAATTAGTCCAAAAGTCAATGCATATTTTCCAGCCTCCATTTGCTTCACCTCTTACAAAATTAGAACTCTTGTCGAGGAAGAAATGCCTTATAGTCAACTCATTTTGACAGATAATACGCACTTCAAAGCTCGAAACATTGCTTTGCATTTCTTATATTGAACACATGAAATTTGGTATTGAGAGAATATGATTTTTAAAAACCATTCGCCAGTGTAAGTCCTAGTTTCTTGTCTTGCTTCACAGTGCCATCTCAAGCATATAGGTTATGTATCATGATTACCATAAAGATATGTAATATAAATTATATCCACCCCCTGAGATCTACAGCATCTTCTAACCAGTATGGTGTAGGTTTAATGAAACAATGTATGACTGTACAGTGTCTCTGTAACATTAGCTATCAGGGACAGTGGGTTGCAATGAATGCATTTGGCAGGTGCCAGGATGGTACTTTGAAATCAGGGCATGTTCATATCCTTTCCAACTCATTCACTAATAATCCATAAACAGATGCTTAAAATCGTAGTTTATCTCCAAATCGCTCATGAGTTTTGCCTAGAATGTGTCATTGATGATAAGGCTATTCAGTTGACAAGTAGATTGAGCACTTTCGTGTGCAGATACCATGGAACTGAGGTGCACTATACAGCAATATGCCTGGGGCAAATATGGATGGAGCAGTGAGGTGGCTCTGCTCCATAGCAGCGGCAATCCAGACTTTACGATTGATGATGCGACACCATATGCAGAATTATGGATGGGGACTCATCCAAATGGGCCCTCAGTTCTGAAAGGTTCCAGCCAGGAACTTGGCGATTGGATACAGACTCATCCTACAAGTCTTGGAGCCAAAGTCACGGAGAAATTTGGAGTGCAGCTTCCATTCCTGTTCAAAGTATTGTCTGTCAATCAAGCATTATCTGTTCAGGCTCACCCAGACAAGGTATTTCATCTCACCAACAAACTGAAGTAGTTCCCTGCTACTAATAAAATATTAATTTAACCAGCAGTGTGCAACATGTGTGGTTCTGTCCAGAACTTAACTCTTTTTACTGCAGAAATGTATTACTGTAGAAGGGACAAACAAACCCTATTCTTACTTCAACTCTGAAAATGGAGAGTGTATGCATCTCCTAGATATTGGCACCCAGCTACAGAGTGGAGAAAATTTAACATTGAAATAACTAACTTAGGTAATTATTGAAACTGAAGAACTCTGAATGTTTATAGTTCTTGGAACTTGAACTCACTCGAAATATACCTTCTGTTTAAAACTGGCAAGTGAGCACCATCCTTTGTAACACTTGCTGTGGAAATTTAGAACATGAGCTATGTTGGGGTTTACTGTCATGTGCTGTCTCACAAAATCATCAAATTTTGTTATCAGACACTCGCTGAGAAACTCCACTGTAAGCATCCAGACATTTACAAGGATCCAAACCACAAGCCAGAGCTTGCCATTGCGCTCACACCGTTTGAAGCTTTGTGTGGCTTCAGACCTATTGAAGAAATAAAACATTTTTTAGAAGGTAACACAATCAGGTAACATTTTTATGAACAAAGATCAGTACTCAGCATATGAAAAGCCTTTTTTTTTTTGTTGCAGTGGTACCAGAACTGAGAAAAGTTGTCGGGCAGGAAGTGGCGAATGAGCTGCTGGCGAGCGATGAAGCAGGAATGCACCAAGCCCTGAAGAACTGCTTTAGCTCTCTGATGACATGCCCCAAAGAGACTATACAAGTGCAGCTTCAGGCACTACAGGAAAGACTGGCATCCCTAGGTATGCCAGACACACTCAACAATAGTTTTGATCCACATTCAGGAGATCATGGGTTTAGTCTTCACCCCAAGATTTAATATCCTGACTTATGGTTTTCCTCAGTCCCTTCAGGCAATTTTCTGGATACTCTCTCAAATTATGTCACAGCCATTTCCATCCACATTGTTTCCAATTCATTACTCATTAATGAGCCTGCCATTCAGCACTGTATACTCTGAGCTCCTGACAGTGTTGTTAAATAAGTAAATAAACAGTACGATTCTGTTCTTTCTTGCACTTTAATATACGTTTCTGCTACTTTAACACAAGATGGGGAGGGGGGGAACATTTATTTTTTTTTATAATCTTTGGACTTCATTTATCAGGATACAACTCCTTTAAAATGTACATATTTATTATTTTGACCTAAGAGTATGAATGTTTCTAACATATTAATCCAGCAAAGAGTACAAATTATGAATTTCCTCATTATGGAATTTTCTTCATTCTCCTGTCACTTCCTCCCCCTTTGTATCAAAATATTCCCCTCAGCACCCTGTTCAAAAAAACCTTCAATCCAGAGTCTGCTCTGAAACGACTGTATAGACATACAGAAAATAAGTAATGCATTCTGCTCTAAGAGCAAGAAGCTAAGCATGTGCCAATCTTTAATTACTGCTGTCAGTGTATACCTCTTACCCAGACGAGAGTTCTCTGGCCGACCAGAATGCTGCGCTCCTTCGGACACTGCACCTCACTTACCCAGGAGATGTGGGCTGTTTCAGCATCTATTTCCTGAACCATCTCATTCTTCAGCCAGGCGAAGCTATGTACCTTGGCACAAACGAACCGCACGCATATATACACGGAGGTAAGCAATTCATGAACTGCCAACAGCAGTGAATATTATTAACATGATGACAGTCATCTTGGATGTGTCATGTATAGTTTTGTTGACAAGTACCAGTGTTTTGGAGGAACCTATTTGCTGACACCACGTTCAGGGTTACCAACCTACATGCTGTCACATCTCTAATGATCATAATCTTAGCAGGGAATGTGACATTTGTGTTTAATTACTTTCTTTATACATTGGCATCGAAGACAATTCTTACTGTGAAACCCCACCACTTAAGGTTTCTTTGGGGACTGGGGGGATTTGAACAATAGATTTAGGAAAATCTTAAATGGAGGTAAATTTAACACTAGGATCATTGACGTTGAATGTTACTGAGAGAGAACACTGAATGAAGGTTCCAGTGTATTGTGCAGTTCAGGAAGCGTCACAATCCTGTCTGCTTCACGAAACACCAATGCCTCATAAACAAGCCAACAGTTTTACCACTAGTGTGTGATTTCATAACATGGCTCTTATGGGTTTTGAGGGTTCAATATGAATTCCATGTGTTCCAAAACAATGGAGAGGAAAATTTTTGAACCCAAGAGGGGAAGTAAATGAACACTTAGGATATTACTTAACGAAGAACTTCATGCAGGTCACGTGGTGTTATTCTGTCACTCACTGGACATATAACTTTCATTTGGGAGGGGGGAGCTCAGAAAAAGGAGGAAAGATAACATTAAAATGGTTCTTAGGAAAACAGGCTGAGAGGATGGGAGGTGGATTGAACTGGCTCGGGAACATGTCCGGTGGTAACTGTGCTGTTATCATCAGTGTCAAATCTGTGGGTGCTGTAGATACAACATTATTGTAAAACAAGCAGTTTAATTGAAGATTGAAGAATGTCGTCTTCTGGGATGTGGTGCCTTATAGATCTTGTGTGAACAGATGTTCCTCCAAAACGTCGGTTCACACTGGATCTACATGGCGCCACATCCCAGAAGACAGCATTCTTCACAGTCACCACCGTGAAAACCCCAAATATTACATAATTGAAGACTGCTCTACTTACAGACTGCATCGAGTGCATGGCATGTTCTGACAATGTTGTTCGTGCTGGTCTCACGCCGAAATACAAGGATGTGGAGACGCTGTGCAGTATGCTCACGTACAGCTGTGAACCTTCACATGCAAAACGTTTCCAAGGCATCCAAGAAGACGAGTGTACACTGACATTCCGCCCACCAGTTGCAGATTTCTCCGTGGCTAAAATTAATGTGAGCACAAACAACAGGTTCCCTTCAAATGTTTCAAAGTGTACAGGAAGGTTAACAAGAATAATAAAGCAATACTTACACAGTACTCTGCTTTCCACCTCAGTAGTTCTTATAGAGAGCCATGTTGAAAATACTGGTATTAGGCATTAAAAAGCTTGGCATGATGTTCACACCAGTAAAATCTTACTGAGGCAGTATGATGATTCACTCAACAATGTTAGTACAGTTAGCATTACTGGATTTCTGGGCTCCTGACCTCTGTCTTGAGCATTCCAAACAGGACATGTTTTGTAAACTGAATCCATTTCTGTTGTCAGGTGAGAAAATGAAATATCTGAAGGAACAGATGTGTTCTGTTTGGAATGCCATGAGGACAGGCACCCAGACCGCACACCCTCTCCATGGGCTGTTTGTTCACGGAACAGCCGCAGTTAATCAGAAACCTTAAGCCATTGCAATTTTTCAGATTCCAGCCATGATGACTGACCATTCACTCATTCCACGGGACAGTGCTTCCATTCTCATCGTGATCAGCGGACAAGCAACTGCTGGTGATCTCGTGTTAGAACGTGGCAGCATCATTTTCCTTCCATCAGACCAAGTGCTGAATATACACTGTGCTCAAAGTACACAGGACCTTCTAATGTTTCAAGCAATGTGTAATCTATAGTACACTGCAAGTGTATATGCACATAAAATGCTTTTCTGTATAATGGAGAAATATTTTTCCACTTCTCATTATGGTTCTGAAAGTTTATCTTGAAAAAATAAAATATAAAAAAGAAAAAAAAATACAATCACAACCTTTATATAAAGTGGTCATTGTTTATTTGTCTGTGGGGCCTAACTGCCTGAACAGTTTCCAGGAATGCAGAACATTTTAAACATGAATCTGAAAGAAGAATGTCATATTGGAAAACCGAAATCAAGATAGGAAAGAAGAAACTTAAGGAGACAGGGAGAGGCTTTGTTGCTAGAGGACTCTCATAAAGCATAAACAGTGAAGGAAGGACGGGTTGGATATGTCACAGAAAGTAAACCATCTATTCTGCATCTTTGACAAAAACATTCACAAATGAAGTAAAAAAAATGTGTATTTCAGCATGTAGATATTGTGTTAACCGACGTTTTGGGGGAACATATTGCCTCCATCTTCAGGGTAGAAGAAAAAAGAAAATCTGCATGCAGAGAATCAGCATGAGCAGGTGCTAATACACTCCAAAACATCGGTTAACACAATATCTACACAGTGCCACATTTCAGAAGACTGCTTTCTTCATAGTCACCACCATGAAAACCTCAAATCTTACATAATTTATTTCAATTCACACAAAGAACGAGATGTAGAAAGTCACACTGATTCAACCGTATTATTTATATTCATTTAGTAAATATATAAAAAACATTACATATTTTGTTTTGCAAAAGTTGTTACATTTCAATATAAAAATCAAAGGCCCAAAAAACTTCAGCATCATTCAAACTTATTTGGTGAGTTTACTGTTCGCCACAGAACTTAATATTGCATGGTGGATTCCGAAGGGATCTTGCGACTTGTTCTCTCACGAGAACACTGGTGACATATAAGTAGAACCTGCTTGCAAGTCAGTGATGCTAGTCTGAACATATGGCCCACTTACTTACTACCTCTTAAATTTAGTATCCCTTTGGCATTCCCAAGAGTGGGTGGTGGTGGTGGTGGTGGTAGAAGAAGATAGGAAAGCAGTATGCTCTGAAGTTGGTAGCAGAAGCATGGGTGGTATAAGTACCATGGCAAAGTGGCACTGTTGTTACACCTGCCACCAGAAGAGCTGCAAACTATGATAGGAGCAGAAGACACCAACTGCAAAGAATGAGGTGAGAATTCTGCAGTGGACCAACAACAGAGCAGAAAAGGCTATACTGTGGAGCTCATGGACAGGAGTCAGTGTGGGACTTCTGGACTGGACAGCAGTTCTCATGTGATGCGAAATGACAAATCTTGTCTGTCATAATGGACATGTCTAAGTTCCTGTAAGGTGTGGAAGGGATAAATGCAAAAAGATGGGGAAATCCCCCCCTTCAAGAGTTTTTTTGTCCATGTTCCATGTAAGAGATCCTATTTGCTGCAGAATGAAATGGGGGGGGGGTTCTAGAAATTACATCAAAACATATGACATGTGCAGACTGATGGCATAAGGCACAAAGGCAGTTGAGGTCAACCTGACCAGCCTGCAAATGTAGTATGGCATGGCAGCGACCAGTTGCAACATTTATGTGATGTCAGTCATAGACATAACACGAAGGCACCCCTCAGAACAGCAGAAATGGTGATGCACCTGTAGGCTGCTCAAGACAAGCAGGCTTAAGGGCCATGACACACGGAGTGGTTTTTGCCGAGTCAGCAGCCGACTTGGCACGTAGTTCTATTGCATCAGATAGGATAAGACAGACAAGGCAGTGCTCGCCAACAGGCGGCAGATATGCTGACTGGCCTGTTGTCTGCAGGCAGTGCAGTGAGCGGTTTTAAGACTTTGTGCGCGCTGTTGCTACATAGATTGAATACATTCTCAGCAGTTTCTGATGCGGTGGATGAATCAATGGTAAGCATCCCTATATTAGATCTCATATAAATTAAAATATGTATATGTAATGGAATGAAGTTCTTTATTATTAAATATTTAACATTGTTTACATACAGTACGAAAAGCATACAAACATTTACTGACAGTTTTCTATTTCATTCCACTTTTTCCTGACAGAATGCTGGAGAGTAGGATTGAGGTCCACAGCCGACCAGCAACAGTTCATCGAAAGATTCACTCTACATACAAACGAAATTATAAAATTTATCTTCATCTTGTCATGCTTGATTAAATAAAGTGTAAAATAGACCTTTTGAAGTCCTATCTCTCACAATTGGGTTAATCCATATTCTCCGACATTTCCTTCTCCTCCTCCTTCAAAATTGATAAACAATAAATACAGTATAATACACAGATAATATATTGTAAAAGACGGAGACTAGTTGCTGAAACGAAGGAGACGTAGCAAGCCCAGCAACAGGAAGAAAAAGGAACAGGGATGTACCATTAGGCTGTTCAGGACAAACAGCCTTAAGAAGGGAGCAGTGTGACGTATTGCCCTATTGAGGACATCCCTCCCCCGCCAGCGGTGATGTAACATCGGGCGCTGTTTCTACTACGGTAACAGGCCAGTCAACACTCCGGCCCCCCTCCCCCGCAGTGACATAGCGGGGGATGCCGCGGTTGCTATGCAGCAGTAAACAACTCTTGACAGCATTGCCCAGCAACACTTGTAAACACAGCGACTAGGAACAAGAAAGCGAGGCGTTTTCCCATTATCTGGCTGAGGGTTTATCAGAGAACTGCACTGCCTAAGGAGTTAGTTAAAATGTAGCAGCCACCGAAGTCAGTTGAAATATAGCAGCAGTCGCGGAAAGAAGACGCGAATGCATGGTTAGAAGATCTTATGTGATAGTGTGTGATAACTGAAAAGTCAGCAAGTGAAGACTTATTGTGTGACTTCAAGATTGTGTGCTGTAGTACAGTTATATTGGGACTGTGTAATTAAGAGAGACTTGTATAGCTCCCGTGTTATAAATACGTGAAGACTACTGAAGACAGAGTGAATAGATTATTGTGCAGGGTTTGTAAAGTGTGAAAACCCGCAACCGTGTTATCAGTAACTGTAGTTACGATTTGTAGGTTGTTAAATAAACCAATTAACAATCTGAACGGCGTCTTCAGTAGCAAAACACATTACAATATCTTGATAAATCACAAATTTAATAGCTCCCTTAATCTAAAGTCTAACATAAATATGGCTGCAGTCATGTTTCTGACAATTTGTTGATTCTGAAAGTTGTTTAAGTCACTTTATATATTATATACAATTTTATGTCAATGCTTCATTAACATCAATTCAAAAAACATGTCTACTTAAGATTACAAAAATGTAAGAACAACAGTCATAGTATTTACCAGCATTTTTGAGTAGACTTAAATGAAAAAGTGAATTTTATCATAACAAGGAGCAAGATGACTTGTACTACTTTCAGAATAATAAATTGCTCAAATATGAAACTCAATACTGTGGTCTGATAACTGACTGTTAATTCACGTTCTCTGGTGAAGCCCTCTTCCTGTTGCCACAGCATTATCAGCTACTGATAACATCTTGGAGAATTCTGAACTTGAATCAGACAAGAGGTTGGCAGGGTTGTCCCATTCTAATACCTGAAACAAGAAGAGAAAAGCACCATGCCAGAAATTGTCCTGACATACTAAAAAGGAAACCAGAAAGAATGTTACATCCTTCATCTTGCAAATATAAACAAGCACCGATCATTTAACTGTCGTATTCAGTGAGACCAACAGACAGGACTTGCAGAAAGGAAGATTTTCAGCCAGTTTAACATGGTTCATGGGGTGCCAACAAAATGGCCTCTTCTGCTTACTGTTACCTGTCTGGAATTCTGCACTGCAAACCAGACCTGAAATCTGCTATCAAAACTGTCTCCTGAATTAATATTTTGGTCCTGTGCAATGTGATGCTGTGTGGCTTGGTAGATAGATACTGATGTCTCACAGAAACTACTACCCCCATCTTCAGGGTAGAATCCATCTATTCTCATGACAAGGACAGCATATTCCTCTAAAATACAGGTACCTGCATACCAGACTATAAGTGTCACATCCCAGAATACTGTAATAGTAACATTTACTTATGTAAGAACTTCCATTTTCAGAGAATTTCACAGAGTTTCTAGTAAAATTACAGCACACATCTTAACTGCTGCATACAGTGTAAGCATGAACAACAAAAGCATACCTGCCCCCCTCTCATGACTAGTACTCTGTCGCAGCTGGTAACAGTTGACAGTCTGTGTGCAATTGTCAAGACTGTACAATGCTTGAACTCCGTACGGACTGCAGTCTGAACGGCTGCTTCAGTCTCAGGATCCACAGATGCCGTTGCTTCATCCAGAACAACAATCTATCAATAATGACAACACCAGTGAACACTACTTATATTGGAAGTGAATAAATTTGTGGTAGGTGGCACTGGAGACAGACTCCTGGAAGATGGAAGAGGAATCCAAGATCCAAATCAGTTGGTATAGCCAGGAAGGAAACAAGGATTGAACACAACAGTCTGCAGGGTGGAGCCCATCACGCTCTGTGCCCTACAACACAGGATCATGGGAAAAGTGAATGGCCAAAGTGCAACATCATGGGTCAGACACGGCCTTTTTGCTGGTACAGTGGAACCTCGCTTCACAAGCATAATTCGTTCCAGAATCTTACTCGTAATGCGAAACACTTTTCCCCATATAAATTAATGTAAAATACGATAATGCGTTCCATGCCAAAAAAAAAAATACTCAAAAAATTTTATGTATATCATTTATTCGAAGAAAATTATATATACAAAGTAGATAACTTTCAGTCCAGTATGACATAGAGGTTTACAACACTTCAATCTTTATTCGCCTTACATGTTTCGATTCAAAAGAATCATCTTCAGAGGCGCACCACTACGAGCAGGAAACACTGTCACATAAGATGTTCTAACATTATGCACTTAGGTTATGAATAGTGCTCACTATATCACAGTTTGCCCTATGCAGCCACGTTGACGTGTAGATTTACGTATGATATTTCATTTAAGCGTATTTGCTGGGTATTCGATTGGGGTTTCCCACTGAATCGAAACATAATACACCTCATTCTCGCTTTTCAATGATTTTATGTTTCATTTCTACGGTTGCAAGGGTTATTAAACTTTGCACAAAAAAAAATCACAAATAATGTGTCTGAACACAAGTTTGGAAAAATGTGTGATCACAAGCGACACGATGCTAGCAGAACAAGCGCTAAACACAGACTGATGTAGCAAGCACACAATCTGGGACTTCCCCTCTCGTCACTTGTTATGTGAAACATCGCTCGCTAAGTGAGTCATTTTTTTACAATTTGTTTTGCTCGTTATGCAAATTACTCATTATGAGAGGTGCTCGTTAGGCGAGGTTCCACTGTAGTGGAATTGTATCCCTCAGGAGAGGGCCCAAGAGGGTAGAATTTCAGGTTATGAGTTGAGACAGGTCAGACACTGGAATGCTGATGATGAAATTCGTTCAATTCCCAGAGCAATGCTGGGTCCACTAAGCCTCTAACCTAATCATTTCTGGGGGCACTTCCCTTGAGAATAAAGTTACCAGAGCATGAAAGTTTGGGAATTTCTTGAGTGGCTGACAGACTGTCAGCTTCTCCACGCAGACAGCACCACAAAGATAATGACATTAGTGTCTAACCTTGGTGTTCCTCAGCAATGCTCTAGCCAGGCAGAGAAGCTGGCGCTCGCCGACAGACAAGCTCTCTCCGCCCTGGCCAACACAGGCCTGCAGCTGTCCACTGATGCTTGAAATTCTGTCACGTAGCTTTGTCTTTTCTAAAGCCTCCCATATGGCTTCATCACTACAGGACTCGAATGGATCTAGGTTGAACCTGGAACAGACAGATGTTTCCATCAGCACAACCCCTGTGAGATTAGAGGTTGGCAGAGCAGTGACTACTATTGAGACTATTGTCCCCTGGGAATACAGGGTTTTGCCCAGGATGGTAACAATCTGCCAGACTACACACTCTCTGGAGCTTGTGCCTGCCTTGGGAAAGGGCGAAGAAGTTGGGCAGAATGACTAATGACTGGCTCAGGTGATCCTCCCACTCTGAAATGTGGTCCGGCCTCATGTGTGTGCCATATTCACACTTACACTTGACAGGGGAGAGGGAATGGAATGGTATACAGAAAAATTCACAGTGGATCTAGCCCAGTTTCAAACCCAAGAGCTTCAGCACCTCTAGACCACTAAATCCCCATGGAAGAATGACACGCAGATGAAGGACTACAATTGGTCTCAGCATCTGGCAGAGTCCTGTGAAGAGGGTAGCAATTCTGCTCCTCACCACAGCCGTGCCTACATTGACTGTGGAGACTGTCCAGAACAGCACTCTTTCCTGCGAGGAATTCCACCTGAAGCATCAACCTCACTGCTCAAGTCAACAGTGGGTGAAGCCACATCTCCACTTTACACAGGGCCACCTTTATGCTTGTATCTTATGGAAAGAGACTGTGAGGATGGGAGGTGGATGGAACTGCCTCAAGATGGTGTCTAATGGAGGCTTTGGCCATCGAAACGCAAGGTTAGCAAGAAGTTATTTAACATAACGTCCTCACCTGATTGTGCCATCAAACAGGACAGGCTCTTGAGGTATGACAGAGACACTAGTACGAAGCTGTTCCAAGTTTATGTCTGCTATGTCTAGGCCATCTATCTTGATTTTACCTGATGAGAGCTCCACTAAACGGAGAAGTGCCACTACAAGAGAGCTCTTGCCTGACCCTGTTCGTCCCACTATCCCTGAAACAAATCCACAGAATATTAGTCAGATCTCTGCATTTGTGAGACAGGGGTGGAAAGTGTGTGTTCCCATTTTGATTATGATTTCTTGATGTTTATTTATGTCGGTGCAAATATTTCAGTAAAATGAAAAGTCAGTTCTTCATACCATTACATGTGTCATGCCACTAATTTCAATCCTCAAAACGGCATGGCCATGTCAAGCAGTATATTGCCGACGATCCAGGCTAATGAAGAGGATGAAGATAAACGACTAATTAAAAACCGAATGAATAAAGTAAAAGATATGAATCTTACTAAGATTTGTATTTTATCTTATGTACACATCTTTCATACTTTGGGGGTCAGAAGATTACATCTTCTGGAATGTGACACCCTGTGATGTGGTAGCTACAGTGAAGTTGGAGGCAAGAAGTTCCTCTGAAACACTGGTAATGATCTATTACACTATGCAACATCATATCTCAGAAGACTGTAATCTTCAGGCTCACTGCCATGAGAACCCCCACATCTGACTCACACAACAATCAAAATTAAATTTCACTCAAATCTCCTCTGGCAGTTAGGCATTCCCAAGTTGGTTTTAAACTCAACAGTGAAATGGCTGATCAACCAAGATGATTTAGCATGTTCACTTGCTGTGATAGCTTCGCATCTTACACAAAATTAAATTTGTATGATGACATACAGACCACTAATATAAAGCTCATTGAAATTTGTGTTGGAGATCAAACACGAGTTTAGGCAGGTGTGACTTCCCATTATGCACTTAACCTCAAAACTTGCAGCTGCCATACCTAGTCTCTCCCTGGGGTTTATGCTAAATGACACGCCTTTCAATACATCTGGGAGTCCCTTCCTGTATCTGAGAGTGACATTCTGAAATCTGATGCCACCTTCACTTGGCCATTCTGATGATGGTTTCGACACAACTCCCTGTTGCCCCTCATGTTCCAGGCTCTGCAAACAAGGGATCATTCAACTGCAGTACAGTACCACCTGCTTCAACACACAAAAGCTCTGCATTCTGCCAACACACTGCATATCTGTGTGTCCCATTTGGTTATCACAATAAACTGTGACTCCTTCCCAAAATAACATTAAATGGCTGCTCTCTACTGTGGAGATGGAATGTGTTTCCTGTGAAGTAGGAACTGAATGCATATATGTTATTCAGATAAATTTCAGTCTTCAAAAGATTAATTTGCATTTCAGATTCCTGAAATTCTGAATGCGTGCAACTTTACCTAAATTTCTGCCTTTAATCGAGGTACTAATCTGGCACTTGCCCGGAGGGAATGAGGAAAGCCATGAAATGGCAGTCAGAATAGTGGGCATCCCAGCCAAGATCACAGCTGGGCATTTTGTGAATCAGGCCACACCAACCCCTTCTTACCTATTTTTATGGCTCATGAAAGCCTAAATGGAAAATTAGGTAATGTTTCCTGAGAGGAACACACAGTACTTACATTACATTGCATTGCACTGAACTGAATGGCATTTGCTGGATCCCGAGTTAGTCAAAATGACAGTAGAATGTGGAATATGTCATATAAATACAATAACATATGTACAGTATGACTGAAGTTTTCATACAAGAAAACACAGTGGTTACACATGAGGCTATTCAAAAATACATCCAACTTATGCTATTTACACAACCTTTAAATGGGAGAGTCACTTTTTATACAACAAATATTCATGAACAGAGTAGAATGAATGTTTAGGTATCATTTTAGTGCTGTTTTAAATAGTGGTTTCTCATTCATAAGACTTCCGAGATCCGATGGCAGAGTATTGAAGATCTTTATCCTATCTTTTATCTGAAAGCACAAAAGGTTAGCAGCTGGTTTATGGAGATAGCGCTTGTGTCTTGTTAACACTGTGTGCATCTGCAATGGTCTAAAAATGTTCTTTGTTCGATGTAATGAAGTTTATTAATGAAAATATATATTCACGTGGAAGAGTTAAGATCTCTCGTCTCTTAAATAGATCTTTTTTTTAAGAATTTTGGGATTTAACACCCATCATGAGTCTAACATTTTTCTTTTTCTGTCAAATGAATTACCCCACAAAAGTATACCATACTGCATTAAGGAGTGAAAGTAAGCAAAATAAATTGATTTGACAGTAAGTGTTGCTAATATGCAACACAGATCTAATTGCATAACATGCTACTCTTAGCTCAGGAAGCAACTGACAGATATCGTTTTTCCAGTTTAAATAATTTATCAACTTGTAAGCCATGAAATTTTCTGTTTACTGCCTCTTCTATATATTTATCATTCTATCCAATGTTTAATGGATACTGTGGTGAGTTTCCTGTTATACATTTTATTAAATTTTCTTTACCTAGATTTAGGGACAGCTTGTTAGCAGGACACCATTTACTCATTCGTGAGAGAACTTTGTTCAACAGTAAGAAAAATCATCTAAATTTTTACTATAAATTATGATATAAGTGTCACCAGCAAATATCACGGGCACTGATGGGAGTTTACTGTAGGAGGGAGGTCACTTATATAGATTAAGAAAAGCAAAGGCCATAAAATTGACCCCTGGGGAACTCCATGCAATATTCACTTTCAGGTTACATAAAAAGGTAGGTTCCACAGTACTGAGGATGGCAGCCAGACGTTAACTTGCTGGTAACAGTCTGTCATTACAACAGAACTGAATTTAATGTCAACAATGAAAGAACAGGCATTATTATACCAGTGTGTATTATGGACGATACAATATATCTCACCCTGATGTATGAATTGATTCTCTCTACAGATATGAAGCGAACTTCTGTCTCAGACACAAGCCTCGTGGTGTACTGGAAAACGCCACTGATATGTGCTGCGTATGCTAGGGCCAGACCTGCAAGAGCTGGGGGCACCTGTCCATGAAGTACAACAGTCAGGAAGGCTGTGATGCACATTGTTGCCACTGAGAACACCAAAAAATCACATGTTCTGAAGCCTCAAGTTTGTCTGAACAATATTCACAAGTCAAGTTCCTACTTCACAGAAATCACACTGAATCATCATTACAAAAACTAATCACTCCATGCTGTTTAAGGGAATAACCACTGTTTGCTGTGGGAATCATATACTACGCACAAATACACTGTGTGGGCAGAATGCAGAGGTTGTGAATGTTAAGGCAGGTAGTTACTGCTGTGCTCTGAAGGGTTAATTAAAGTATATATACCTAGCAATTCTGGTCATGGAGTTCACTTACTGCTAGCCACAGGCAACAGCCTGTCCATGTTTTCTGACCTGACCACTCTCAACATTAGGACTGTATGGAGTGTATGGGTTATAGCTGGGCAGTGGTTGCATTGTGTCCCCCCTCACCAACACAGCTGCAACCACTGCAACAAAATTTTGTCAAAATCCTTTCAGCAAATTTAAAAATAAACCATGTCGACCACAGACAGGTACAACTATCTCTACGTACCGTCTCTTTTGCACGTTAGGCAAAGCGAACACAAATGCAGGGACAGAGGGCGGATGATGACACCACAGGGAAGTCTCCATCATCCACAGCAGCAGTGCGGAGAAGTAGTGCAGATAATTGTAAACAATGGATAAAACCAAACAATCTGGAAATACTGTATCCACTACCCACACTGTATTCAACACTGAAAAGCCCTTGATCAGTAGAGACTTGTGTTACTGTCACCAAACATCCCTGCCAACAGAAGAGAGCAAGCCCTGCTCCATGGCAGCAGGTGACACAAAGAAAGTAAATAACTTAAACAATGAACTGGAAACTTGCAACAGGGTGGAAATATGTACAGTCTATCACAAAACATTGTACACACATCACTGATCACCAAAACAGGTGCGATGAACTTTAACTATATGGTTTCAAAAGTCTCACAGAGCAGATAATCCAGGGTCTACTGTTCTGAGTGTAAGAACAGTAAAGTGTGGTACTACCAAGCCAGTTTTGTTTTGTGGATGTTTGTTTTGCAGGAGATTTCACTTTGTTTTACTATGTTACAAGGGGCAAGGACGCCCCTTTAACTTCACTGCATTGATCACGTTAGAAAGAGCAACGGGTTGCATATGAAACTTGCTTAGAACATGTAGGGAACAATGGTAGACGTGTAAGACACCAACCATTGCCCTAACAGTGACACTGCTACCCTAAGTGTTAAAAAAATTAAGTTTAAAGATTCTTGATGACAGTGGGTTACATACATGGTTTGAACTGCTATTTTGGACTTTGTCCAGTGTCTGAATTTATTAAAACCACTATATTTCAGAAAATGGTTCTATTTCCACTTTCAACATACAAAAAAAAAATGCTTTGTTGAGCCCCTCAACAGTGACTCTCAAACTTCTGTTGAGTATGAGCTCAACACAGAGTAACTTTTTCTCATAGCCTGTTCATCTGAAGAAGGAAACAGAACCAACTTCCGAAATGTAATGGTTTCAATAACTCAGATGGTGGATGTAGTCCGAAATAATAATTAGCAACATCATCAGCAGACATGTTCTGCTGCCTGCTGGTATCACCTGCCAAAGTGTCAATCCTGACAGCCAGCCACCGCATTGCTATGCAGCACAGGTAGAGACAGGTTGTGTTTTCATCAAACATCTTCATAAATCTGCGAATATACATCAACAATCATAAGATCAAAATGAAAAAGAGTGGATTTAGACAAGTCTTTACCAGGCTTCTGGGACTCCTGTGAAGGTACATTCTTATATTTATTGTGATGTCAATGCACTGCCAGGCAACAGCTCAATAAACGCACCGCAATACGAGCACGCAACAACAGGATGAATGTTTATAGCTCGTTGCTAGGCAAGTCAGTGTGCCAATGGACTGGTGAGACAGCTATCACATGGCCTGTTTTCTGTGTGGTCTGCACTGCACAACAATAGAACTGTTTTCTGCGTTGTCCATGCCGTGGCTATATAACACGAGTCTGCTTGCAGCTTAGGAGAGTCCAGGAGCATTCAACAGTTGAGAGTATAAGGACAAGATTGGAGCGTGTCCTTGCTGAATTGTGAAGATTGAGTACAGATTAGGACAGGGGAGCAAAGAGTGATTGAAGACAAAATAACAAGAAGACTTCATAGTGGTTTGAAGTGCTAGTTTCTGTGTTGAGATCCGTTGCCACGAGACAACTAGTGAAGACAGAGAATCCTGGTGTGTGTGCAATGGTGAACTGTGAATTGTGTAAATCAGTGACAGAGCTGTATTAATTGTAATTAATGGAGAGAGTGTAACCAAAGTGCTAATAAATGCAATCATCTGAACTAGAACCTGTTATTTTTGTCACAGGTACCCTCCTACATGTGACGATATTTAATTTTAAAGTTGGTTTTCCTAATAATAAAGCACTAGTTCTGAATGACAGTTCCAAGATTCTCACAAACTGAGGATACACAAGACAAAATAAAAAAATCTGAAGAGTTAAAATGTAATTATATATCATTTCAGGCAATGAACTCCACCTGGTAGAGGTGTCTGGCAATATGGACTAGCAGTATCAATTGGGCCCAACTGAGTAGGTTTTACTTGAAGGCGGAGGTAGAATTCAGTCTCCGAAATGGTGTGTTTTGAAATATAAACAGGATGGCGCTTTTGCATAAAGACAGCACAATGGATAATGTTTGGAAACATAATATTTTTACTACTGTACCACTGTCACAAACTTTTATATCTTCTTTCGCTAATTTTCTTCACCTTGCCATGAAGTCACTCTGTTTTCCAAAGGCATGTATTGTGCTCAGTCCCTGGACAGTTGTGCCAACCCAACTGATGATGGGTGATCGAGACACGTTCTCCAGTCGCTTCAAGTCACGGACTGACACCCTGGAGCAACAGAGAACATAATTCAGGCATGCTGGCAGCATGTCTGTCCCCAAATGCATCCTAATCATCCAAGTTTGATAAAGGAATGCATAAAAACCTGACACCCAGCAACCAGCTGACAGTGTTTATGTATTGTTTTAGCAGTGTAATGAAATATCTTCTCAGTCAACTAGCATCAGTACCCTGCATTTCTGAGACTACCCCTGTCTCCTTCACCAGGAGTCACTGCATGTGACAAGTGGGGTGGCTGGACACTGACTGTACTTGTACCAACAGAATGCACCCTCGCCTGTCCCATGCATCTGTGGGTACAGTCAGGCAGCTGAAATCATGATTTATGCCGCTCAACCGCTCAGCACATTGATTCCTGATGATGACAGAAACAGAACACTAGACACTAGCTCCCATACTCACATGGCTGACAACCCAGGAACGCTTCACAGCATACAGTTGCCAGGGAAGCTTCAAACCATGTTTTGTCTGCATATAGAAGTTCAGTATGCTGAGGGCTTACCTAAAAACCTTACTGATGACATAATAGATGGCCGCAAGAACGAGCAATGGGATGATGAACCAAGGGAATGCCAAGCAAACAAACAGAATGGCAAAGAGAATGATCCACATATTCTGCATAATGCTCTCGACAGTGATGGGTAACCAGACATCAACTGGAAAGAACAGCACAATATCTCAAGTGCTTATCATATAAATATCACACTCAAAATTACAAGAAATTAAAATGAACCAAAGCCGACTACCTTCGTCCATATCACGAGAAAAAATATTCTGCATTCTTCCTGTAGGTGTAGTTTCAAAGAAGTGCATTGGACTATGCATCATTTTCTTAAACAGCTTGTTATGAAGATAGCTTGAGGCTCTTAGCGTCACCTAAAATAAACCATATTTAATGAAAAGTAGTGTTTGTTATTCTGAAGTTCTAGAACTGATCTTTCCATCTACTTCTGTGTCTTTGTGCATCTCTGTACTCTTTAAGATTATGAACATGTTGCTCCCATCTTGTGGGATCTGAGATTTTCACAGTGGTGAGTATTAAGATTTTGATTTCCTGGGGGGCAGGAAGCTGTGCCTGATGGCAATCCTGTTACGGATCTCACCTACAATACAGCAGCAACCTCCTCACCATGGAAACTTAATGACTTACAATCAACAGAGTTACAAAGAGAAAAACATCAGAATATTTAAGAACAACACCACCACGGAACCTACATATAAAGAAAAGCCAATAATCTTGAGAAATACTATAAGACACAAATACAGACACAGCAGTGAAATCAGAAACAGTTAACTGTAATGGAAGCTGTACTGTACCTTTGTAAACGTGAGCCCCCTCAGTAAGCTTGTTCCCAAGATCACAGGAATCGTGACAGCATACACCAGCTGGTACATCGGGAAGTCTGGATTGTCATTGATGTTGTGACTGGGCATGGTCTGATTGTTAACGAACACTGTGGCATTCTACAGTGTGGAAAAGAAAGAAATGTAGTATCTTCAGGGATGCGATCCTGCGTAGCGCAGTAGAAGTTCGCTGATGTTCCTCCTGAACGGTGGCAAACATCTACCAGATGACGCAGTGTCACAGTTTGGATGGCTGTACTCTTCAATCAACAACAGTCAATATAACACAATAATACTCTGTCATTTATGAATACAAATGTTGGAAAACTTCTTGTAAAAGCATGCTTTCAAGGAGAAGGATGAATCTCAGGAAGGGAGTCTGTAAAATACAAGCAGTGAACATCAAGTTTTAAGAAGTGCTGAGCAGTGCACTGACAAAGTGCAACTCAAGAGTGGGAAGAACTAAAGATTCATCTAGTGCAGGCATGTCAAATTCAACTTGTACAGAGGGCCACCTCAGCCCTATAAATAATAGTCCAGGGCTGCACTTCAAAATAAAAATATACATTAGATTTTGATACAAGGAAATTTAATTCTATTTATTATTTAGGAATAATTTCAATATAATTACCTAATTACCAATATAATTACTATAATTTGCCCACAAATCAAACATGCAATTTTACCTTCTATTTCACAACAGAAATAAGCAATTTCCCATTTTCCTTGAAACACACGGCGCTCACTTTCAATACTTATTTTTTTGCTACTTGAATTTTTTGAAAGCGACATTGCCCTTTAAAAGTTACTGTACATATACAAGAAAACTCATAGTTGATAATTTAATGTTTAATTATAACCTTTATACGTTCATCACAATGTAACATTACCACTTGTCGCTGTGTGAAAATGAACTGAATGACAATGTACAAGAGACTACTAGACTAGTAGGAAGGTGTATCTTGTCTCAATGGTCATAAAAGTTTGCTAGCAGCCCATTAGACAATGGCTGGGGTTGCAAGCTGGTTTTGAAGGTAGAAATCCCTTGCACTTGTCTGTCAGTTGCCACCCTCCTTGCATTCTTACTACGCCTCCAAAAGGGATTCTTGGAAATACTTAAGGTTGTGAGGCTGTGCAGATTTTAGTGCATTAACCTTCTGAAATACAATAGTTTGTCCTTCACGAACTTTACAAACCATTAGTTAGACAAACCCTTCTGCAATTCTCAGAATCACTTTTCCTGCAGCCTGCTAATTTATGTCTTCTGGTCTGTTGGAAAATTGTCTTTACAAAAAATAGTTCTATTAAAATTTTAATATTGATTTTAATATCAATTAGCTGTAAAAGTTGAGGGGCTGCACTTTGTGGCTATGGGGGCCGCATGTTTGACATGGCTGATCTAGTGTATGGGCTTATAAAAACGAAATATTTCTGTTTCCCACCTCCTACCTCACACCCAGTGATACAAAATTCACCACACACTCTCACCAATATGTACATGGTACATGTCAGCCACATCTGTTGAAGTGGTGTGTAGGCATTAGGGCAGAGTTTTGGGCGCGATTCAAATCCTCATTCCAACCTTTTTTAATTACATGAGTGAAATGTAATGCCTTCCCCACAGTTTTGGGTGCTACATACTGTGAAAATGATGACAAATGCAACCACATCCCAGCCAAGAAATAGGCACTTTCTAAAGTTTAATATATGAAAAGAAGGGGAGAACAGAAGAACAATTAACATGGCAGAACATAACTGATAATGACATTTTTCCAAAACATGCTCTTCTGTACAAAAGTTACAGCAGTCTTGACATCAGACAAGATTTCAGGCTAACCACAGACAGAAAAAAGAAGATATATCGGATGTCAATCTAATGGGTGCAAGTGCCACGAGAGTGATTACTTAGCACAGGCAACAGTCGGTCTGCACCAACATTGTGGTGCCATGTTTATTACTGCCGCTTAGAATTGTGATATCCACTATGGGCTACAATCAAAATGAAACACAATGCATAGCTACAAAGATACTGCCTCCATCTTCTGGTAAGAAGTACGCCATTCAGGGTAATGGGCTGTCATATCTGTATAACGGCTCTCTTCCTACTGTCCTGGAGCAACCATCCTGTTGGCTTGTCAACCACACCTCTTTTTCTCATTTGGGGATCTGTCCAGCCACACCTAACCCCAATGATGTATTTCCTTCCTCCCACTTCCATACGAGGGGCCACTTTCCTCGTGCGGCCCTCCTGTACCCAGCAGCACACTCCCAACACTACTCACTCATTACTTGTAGTGCTACTAATGGCTCTAACAGAGAGATGCACATGTTATGTATTACTCACACCACCACCTGCTCTGATCCATGAGGCCAGCCACCACGAACTGAAAGCAGTACTGCCAACATTCAGCAGAAAACAGAGACATGCAAGCAGTGCCATGTAGTATCCGCCCGCTGCAGAGATGTACCTCTGGTATGTATCAAACCGAATGCTCCCTTTCTGAATCATTTCAGGCACTGTCAGCTGTTCAGCTCCTGGAAAAAGAAGTAGAAAATGAAATTTACTGCAAGTAAGTAAAATGCTATGGCTGCTAGCACACTAACTGAAACAATGCTGATTCATCACGATGCTGCAAAGGCAGGCCCTCGGCTTCACTCAACTCTACTCATGCAGTATGGCAGAGGCACACAGCAACTGTACACTAACAATGGGTCTGTCGGTTGCAGCAACTTAACCGCCAGCCAGACTGGGCCTGACAGCCCACACCTTACAAAGAGCATGGGTTACACTTTACCTCTGGGATCCAGCTTCTCACTGCCTTGAGAGCTGGAACTGACACGCCTGTTCTTCTCACGGTCTGCAGCATCATGTCCCGGGTCAAAACTCTCTCCATCACCAACCAGGAGATGCTCCTCTTCAAGCACACATCTGTCACATAAATGTAGAAAGAATTATATGCAGTCCAATATTCTGAAGTCAGAAATTGTTACGCATGCTGGGTGACTGCATGGCGGTATGAAGGTCATGCCACAGTATGTCATCATCATTACACTTATAGTTCCTGAAACCCCTTCCTTCAGACAAGAACAGAACACACACACATTTCTAAGAGACACAAACTCAAAATGGCATTCTGAAAGACCTCTACCTAAATCTGTGTGATTATTATTAATCAGTCAACTAGCAAACAAACTAACAAGCCTCTTATGCAGTTAGTACTGGGTCTGCATATGTGCATCTTCAACTCATCTGGTGTTTGTTCCTTTGTCATTCTGACAACTCTACTACCAGATATTAAACTCCTTCTTACTAAGAACTGGTGTACTGAGCTTCGAGAATACAATGTACAATCCTTCAGTGTGATGCATACACCATGTCGCCACTGTCTACAGTGTCGTCTGGTGTAGCCTAACTACACCAGAAGACTCTCAGGATATCTCACCATGAGACTCTTGAGCCACTCATTTCTTTCCACATCTCCATCCTTCATCTCCAATCTTTCCTTCTTTCATCTCTTTCATATTTTTATCTATCTTCTCTCCTCCTTTCTGATGTCGTTTACTTTTTTCCCACCCTAATTTTGTTCCCCTCACCCTTCCTCCCCCACTCTCTATTATGTTAAAACAGTTCAGACAAACACTGCTGGCTGCTGACAACAACTTACAGAGTCTAAGTTCTCCCCTTGCATCCTGGTGCTACAGACAAGCATGACAGATGAGAGGTTTGTGTAGTGTGACATTGAGAGCAACAACTCACTGTGACTGGTCTCCTGTCTCAGAGCTGTGGGTCTTAACCATCACCGCATAATCCTGTTCCCTGTCCATCAGCTCCTCATGCGTTCCATGGTCACAGACACGGCCATCTTTCATCATGTACACTTGGTTACAGTGTTTCAGATACTGCAGAGGAAACACAAACTTAATTTTCCTTTATTTATAGAATAAGCAGAGGTGGCAAATGTCTGAATAGTATATGGATGCTTTCCTTGTTAGCATCACAATACATAGTAGCCACATTTTAAAACAAGGGGAAAACGTCCAAATTATAATTTACTCATGTTAAAAGAAGAAAAAAAAAAAAGACTGGCCATGAGAATTCAAATCACACCCATAAACTCGGCCACAACACTAGGACATTGCTCCGACAGCTGTGGCTACCATACGTATTGCCAAGAGTAGAGCAAGTTTCATAGCACCTTAATGTTCTCTGTCACGTCCACGGTAGGAAACAGGTCAGTTACATGTCTCTACATACTAAAGATAATGAAAAACCCTTTATGGAACTTCATGTACAGTGAAGTCTTGCCAAGGACCACTTCAAGGTTCCATCATTGTGTTCTGACTCCATATCAACAGCAAATTCATCATGTCAGATGAAGCAATTATAATCTGTGCTTGGAACAACTGAGGAAAAAAAACATAAAAATCTCAGACACAACAGCTGCTCTCCAGGCCAATAACTTGAACCCAGGACCTCCCAAATACAAAATAACAGCAGTAACCACTTCTCTCCATTTTCTTGGAGAAAATTGTGCCTTTCCACGGCAACATGCAAGACAGCAGGACAGCTGTGTGCCGCATTGACACATTGCTGTCCAAGCCACTGAAACTTTGTCATCAAAAATTATGACTTTAAATTTCTGTATGCCAGTATCATTGCAATTTTACAAAAATCCATTTAAGGTTTTCCTCAGTTTACTATTGAAATCCACTGCTCCCCAGAGAAGGGGAAGGTAGTTTCACTGTGGGAGGAGGGACTTCTGGTTTCTAAGAGGAAGAGGAAATAAAAGGGACTGCAGCACTGCACCTGCACATGGTGAGTAACAAGTATCACAGTTTTGTGCTTCAGAGCTTGAAGGATGCATCTGTTGAATATGTGAGCACCAACACGAGCGTCGACGGCACTCAGTGGATCGTCAAGCAAGTAGATGTCTCTGCAAATGGACACAAAGCAACATTTTAGAGGGCCATGCAAGGAGCAGTCAAGGGGGAGTAGTGCCACGAACTCTGCCTCCCAAGTTCTGATGAGAATGAGCAGCCACATTTACGTGCATGAAGTCTCTGCTTCTCCCCTCTACTTCCCACACTTAGAACATGAAGGGGGAAGGATGGGGGCACCATGCAAACTGTCTTTGTGCTGCCATTACAACAGATGTACTGCACCACATACAAGACATTTATAATTCAGAGAAGATGGCGTTAAAAATTTGTTAATACATTGGAAGAAAAATCATTAGAATGGTTCGACCATGTATAACAAATGGGTAGGTAGAGTACACTGTGAAGAGTATTAGAATTAAACATATGTCAAGCTTTATAAAACAGAAATTATCCCTCTCTTCCTCCCTGCTTTACAAATTTCCTGGAGTTTTTGGTCACCTCAGCTTGTCCTCAGTCGAAAACACACCACCACAAGTCAGTAAGAGGCTCAGAACACAGGAAGTAACAGGCCTGAGCAGGTGTCAAGCAGACAGGTTTGAAATGAGTGCCCATCAGATCTGTGGAAACTGACCCAGTGAAGTCACAAGAAGGGTAATGTGTGGGGGCAGAAATGTATTTTTCCTTCCCCAAAACAAAGGGAGGGGTACCACTCGAGTAAATCTGACATGTGTACCAGGGGCAATCAGTCATGCACTGACCTGTTGGCATACAGAGCTCTTGCCAGGGCCACACGCTGCTTCTGACCCCCTGACAAGTTTATCCCTCTCTCTCCTATCTCTGTCTCGTCACCTCCAGGCAGCATGTTTATGTCCTGGCTCAGTGAACACCGGTATATTGTTTCATAGTATCTGAAACAGTGTGGATGGCTTGGTGACTTTGTGGCAGAACCAAATCACTTTATATCTTGCAATTCTCCATGTGTGAATTGTCTTAATGTTCATTTCTTTAAATCTCAAACCTAACCAGCAGTACAAACATTGCACCATGCTAGCTCAGCCACATTTCCTTCCTATGTATTTTGGTAATCCACTGACACCTTTAAAAGTCACCCTACCTGTCTCTAGAAGCTGACAGCAACTCCCTGCAGTTGCAGTGTTGCCTTGTTTTTAGAGCTTTGCTGTTGTATATCTATCAATAAATGTATTCTTTGGTTAAGGGAAGATACAAAAAGCATAAGGTTGGCTTCAAAATGTTTTTAGTGATGTGGCACTCTTGTCTGAACAGGGCAGTAGTTCATCATGTCTCAATGTGTGATACGTTTATCAAAATTTGGTTAGTAAAATACAAACCATGCAAGCAGAAGTGATGAACTACAGCCACTACTACTCTTACCTTTTCGAGTCAAAACTTTCTCCAAAAAGGATGTTATTTCTCAGAGATGCATTGAGTATCCAGGGCTCCTGACTGACGTACGCACAAGAGCCGTCCCTCATAACCCGACCCGAGGACAGGTGCAGCTGCCCCAAGGCAGCCAGAAGCAATGCCGTCTTGCCAGATCCAACTTGACCACAGACACCGATCAGCTGTCCCTGCACAATACAGATGCAAATGGAACCTGACAGTACAAAGACTGCCGGAAAGCAAACCAGTGCAAGTGGTGCATGTACTACACATCAGTAGCCTCCATGTTATCAAACTTACTTTTGCAACCTGAAAGCTGATGTTGGTCAAGACATTTGCACTCTGATGCTCACTGCTCTCATATGGATTCAGCTTCTCCTTCTCCTGATCTGTTGCTGTGGTCCGTCCACTCATAGCTCCAAGTGCACTGCAGGCACCATCAACATAATGAGCAGGTATCACAAAGTGACGCTAAACATCATGATCAAGCTGGTTGCACTACTCTGCAGCACATTCACAAAGATTCAAACACAGCTTGGCAAACTGTTACCAACATTAAGGAGGAAGCTGCTGCCATTAGGCTCTGTAAATACTGACACTGAAGCTGCCTCCCTTCCTCTTACTTCCTTCATTGCCCCATTGTCTTCTCTGTGTCCTCACCTTCCCCTAATCAGATCCCCTCAGTATCATATCACTTCTTTCCTCTGTTTCTCCTGCCCTGTGTCCGCCTCCCGTTGCATCACTCATCCATCGATTCCACTCTGTCCAGAACATCTCTGGGGGTACACTGTACCTTGAACAGGCATGGAAGGAAAAGCCCTGCACACACAATAAGCCTGGCAGAGCAATTCCAGTTGCAAGCAGACTCTGGTGGTTCTCTAATGACACAATGACCTATGGTGTTTTAGATGCATTTATCATCACTCTGCGCTCAGAAAACAATTGTTTTACACACCAAATATTCTTTACACTGTTTCCCTTACTCCTATTGGTTTGCCCAGAACCCCGGTCCGTGCCATCCCTTGCCTTGCATCTGTACCGCACTTCTGCTTGCTTAGCTTAATAATGAAGGCAGCAGGATCCTCCAAAACATTGGTAACGATATATAAGAACACACAGTGTCGCATCCATTTTCACAGTGATCTCAGATCTCATGTGCACATGTGAACATCTGAGAATGTTACACAAAACCCCTGACCTGGCAATGGATACTGAAAGGAGAAACAAGGCAAAAGGCAAATAATATAGACGGAATGGGCACTGGAGGTAGAGAAGGCCAAGGTTCTTATAGGGCCATACCGCCAAGGTTCTAAGTAACATGTGAACATACCTTACATCACTCTTTTCTGTGGCAGCACTGGATCTACGCACAGCGACGGAGTCCCATGAGAATGTCCCCACACTAATACAGATGGCCTGAGTCCTGTCAATGGGACGCGTAATGTACGGAACAATGTCCTCCAGCAATAAGATGGCCTACCACCATAATAAAGTAATTACATTCCTACACTGCTTTGCCACACAATTTATTAAATTACTTTCAGACTTGCCAACTTAAAATTCAAGATCCTATCAACTGAAAGTATGAATAATTGCCTACATTACTTGTGGTACGAAATTAATTAAATACAGTTCTGGCAACTCAGTAATCATAATATAATTTCTGGTAAGTTTGTCTGAATGACAACATAAACAAATTTAATAATAAAGTTTTTACTGAGGAGCACAATTTTCTGGAATGTTAATGCCACGTAGTTTGGTAGAAGTTCAATGACATTTCAGAGAAAGAGCTGCAAACTGCGTGACATCCCAAAAAAATAATTATTACACTTTAAAGCATTATGAAGTGATATGATTAACATTTCAAAGCAAAGCAATTACAACACCCCCACCATGAAGCTGCCCTCAGCAAACTGTAAAACACTTGCACCCAACACAGGAAATGCTACCTCCACTCAATGAAAATACACAGCAGAAGGTCAGACAAGTCACACGGCCCGAGATCACTCCCAGTGGCATGTCATATTGACACCTTCTTGCACAGCACATAAGCAGACCTCAGTACTGAATATAAAGGGACTAACAGATATCTAACAATTTGAATGCTAATTTCAGCTCCCACCTCTCAGAAGACATACTGCACATAAAGTTTTCCTCTGCCTGCAGAGCATGCAGCAAGCATGGGAGCACAGAGAAATTGCACACAAAGTTTTGGTAGGAAAACCTGTATGGAAGAGACCACTTGGAAGACCTAGGCAGTGATGGGAGGGGGCAGACTGAATTCATCTTGCTCAGGACAGGAATTGATGGTGAACTCTTGTGAACATGGTAATGAACCTTTTGAGTTCTGTGACATCCTATGAATCTGCATGCATGAGACAGACACTTGTTAACAATTTTTTATATACATAACAGCACTATTTATATCAATGTTATTCTTTATTCTTGTTCTGCAAAAGGAAAAAATTGTGCATGTACGTGAAGCAGTGGGCACGACCAGCAAATGGGTCCCTACTTTTAGCCACAAACCCACTGTATGGAAAGCGAAAAGCACTCCAGGATTTTCAGAATTTCAAACTCCATGAAAAACAGAACAAATTATATATACAAAATAACCTACAAGGTCCACAGATTTCTGCAAGTACATACAGTGGAACAGTTCACAGACCACAATCTGAACAGAACAGACAGAAGTTCGACAAGAAGTCACCTGCACAGTATGCTTCAATACAAAGTAACGAAAACCCTCATTGGGAGCATAAGCTACCTGCAGTCTGCTGAAGGACACCAGTCCTTGATACACATTTTGAGTCCCAATTTGCAAAATGTTGAATGAGTTCCGTATCTGAGTGTTGAGGAGAGAAACCACAGGGAATGCCTGAAATAGTTCTCAATAAGTGAAATTGCACCGCAAATATTTCTAACAAAATTAAAATTACGCTCACTGATTTACTGAAATACATGAAATTGTGCAACCGAAGTTCTGCATCATGATGGCATGGAGGTTACACACACGTTCTAGACGTTCGCACTGGACGGCGTTTTCGGCTTCACAGTCACTTCACCCCTGCAGGAAAAGCCTCCAGTTATCTGCTGGAGAGGAGGCTGGGTGCCCAGGAAGCCGGTCTGGGTGCTGAGGAACCTGCACCCATTGTATGGCCAATGATGCACCAACACAAGCACCTGTGCATGCAGTACTGACATGTTGTCTGACACAGTTCACAAACCAATTTCTTGCTGACATCTACAGACATCACACACTCCATTGTACAAATGAAACAACCCCATGGGGTGTGCTGTTTCTGAGAAGACAGTAATTCTATTATCAAAAATTAATTTACAAACCAATATGTCTCCACATGTCTCTGGGGAAAAGGGGGCTGTTACTTAATGATGCTGTTAGTATCCAAACCATACGATGTGCGATGAATTGGAAGGGATTTAGAACAAAGAACTCATGGGCATGATCAGGGCACTATCCTGCATTTTTGAGGGACTGAGGAAAACCATGAAAGAGATCAAGAATAGCAGACACTTCGGCTGAGATTCAAACCGAGACCTCCCCAGATGCAAGTCAAGAATGTTAAAGGCACACTCATCCGGTTTGATTTTGCTTATTCCAATTTGTACACCACAGTACAATTCATGTAATCACTCAAATGATGCCACAAAGAGATGGGAACCTCCTCATTACAGAATTGTCTCTAACCCAAGCGTACTTATCTCTCTTCGGTTTTGGTGATCTCTTGAGCACCTCAAAATATATAGGTCAAAAAATCCAGTTTTCCAGCTAACAGAAAGAAGTGACTCATGGCCAAATTTTCGGATGCGTAACTTGGGCTTAGTTTAGTTGCATCACATGTTGAAGCCCTCCTAACGGTCTGGCGCACACAGCAGTCAGCATCCTCAGGTGAAGTGGTTCAATATGTATACCTCACACTGCAGTTGCAAGGGGAGGGGGCTGAGTATTTGGAGTGCTTCCATATGACAACAGGACAGGACAGTGAGTGTTGCTGCAGGCTCTCTAATGTTGTGTATCCAACGAAATTGGATATTTCTGAACAAAGAGTAATATTTACTGTTGGCCTGGGAATCTGGCTAACAAATCCATGTGCTGTAAGAAGGGCTTAATGACAAAAATAAAAAATTACTACAAAGGACACAAATTGATCTACAAGAAAACGAAATTTAATTACTTTCAACATTACGTCTGGGTTCTGAGTGTGTCATTATATAAGAAGAGAACTTGAGCCCTCTTTAACACTTGAAAGAGACAAAAATTTGTGTGCATGCTGTAGGTAAGGTAAAGGTAAAGTTGTCCCTGTGCTTAACTAATTAAGCACTACATACAATATGAAGCTGTAAGGGGGAGTGCATGTACAGGTCCATGTATTGTCAACCTCACTACAATCTATCTATGGCTTGGCCACTTTTCAGATTCTTAATCCTACACACAGTCAGTAGGACTCCTTGGATGTGGGATCAGCCCACCACAAGGCCTCCACCTATACACAGAACAACACAAACACAGAATAAATGCACACAGACATCCATGCCTCGAGTGGGATTCTAACCCACGACCCCAATGTTCCAAGCGGGTGAAGACAGTTCATGCCTTAGGCCAAATGGCTACTGTGATTGGCAACCTCACCACTAGTTGGTGAATATTGTTGGTACACATTAAAACTGACAGAAACTTAAGCGCCTTTATCTAGCAAGCCAAGCATGAGAAGTTAACAACATATCACCATCAGCACACCACCCCAATCTACTTTGCACTTTGATCATGCAAGAATTAAACTACAACGTGTAAGAAAGATCAAACAGAGGCACCTTTATCCTTGCAAGTGCCACAATGGCATCGCACACAGATCTGGTACTCTGTCGTAGCCTGCTCAATGCATCTTTCATTTGATTGCTAAGAAAGGGTACCAAGGAAAATGCCTGAAAAACAGAATCATGAGATTACAGCCTTTTGCATTGTGAATGCTATCTCCAGGTCAGCCTGATGATGCAAGATATTCCTCCAGAACATCGGTATCTACCAGAGCATATGACATCACATCTCAGAAGGCCAAGATCTTAATATTTACTGTCGATAAAACTTGAATAACTGTGAGAGCTCTGAAGTACTCTAGCATGGAAACCACTGTACCACAGGCAGACAATAAATTCAGGCATGGTGTAATAAAGAGCATGGACCTCCTCCAATTGTTACACTGAGAACAGTCCTTCCACACATACAGAGCATATTCACAGTGTCAAATACAAATGATCAAGAGCTGAAACAGACTGAAACATTCCAACTTCATTTTCTGCTGCTCCATCTTAATGCAGTGCATGCAACCCGATCAACTATGTTGCTCTCTAAAAGATCCGCCACAGTTTGCTACACTGCAGTTCTGTTGGACACTGCCACTGTACATTTATTTAATTCTACTTTTTCAACTACACATGTTATCAGTGTCACAGAGTATGATAACTGTAAATGGTGGATTGCGAAGGGTCTGGATAGAGATGGTTACATCCTTCTCAGCCCTAACAGGGCTGAGAAGGGCGTGAAAACCTTGGTCAGGATAGCCAACTTATATTAAGATCAAGAATTTGGGACCGCCCAAACAGAAACCAGTAGGACTAACCACTGCCACCTGTCTAAGGTGCACATAAAGCAAGCAATGCTCGGGACCCGGCTCTGCTGCGATTGCCAGATGACTCTTACATCAGCACACATCTGTTTTCTCACATTGTAGTCAAACCCAGGGCCCACTGACTACCAAATTCTATCCGATGCAATCACTGCACAGAGACATAACTGGTGTTTATTTACATTTCATTAATAAACAGCAGCTAATTTTAAAATGTTTCAAATAAATGCTGGAGGTTTGAATGAACTGCTTATTTTATGTCCTGTTCTAATCTTATGTATACTAAACAATATTTAAAAAAGAACTTGATTTATTTTAACTTTCATGAGAAGTAAGGGCCATACCACACTGATACAGTCCAAACTGAAATTCAAATTGTGATTTTTAAGTGAGGTTCCTCAGTCTCAAATTCCATCAAAATTCATTGCACTGTTTTGGAGGTGAAATATGTGGATGAATGGAACCTGCATTAACTAACATTACATGTTCTGTCTATCCTGTGCAGAAGAAGACTAAGGCATTGGCATACTATTTACTCATAAGCCCAAGTGGTAGAGTGGAGAAGCAACTCTAGCCAGCTGCAAATTAACAGTGCTCACAGAACCTGAAACCTTCAAACAGTAAACAACGTCGGTCCTAGAACAAGGCAACTCAGCCATCTTGTGTCAGTATGAATGCCATGTAAGCCTGTTTAGTCAAACATGTGAACACGGAGAAAGCCAGAAGACAACTGCTGTGAAGTAGACATGATCACTAATTATTATTAGGTTTTATGGAATTTGTGCACCATCAAGTGCTTCAAAGAGATTTCGACTGTTCTGGATAATAAAGTTCTCTCTGTCCTCAGGTGAAAAGATGAATAGCCTGCCTGTAGGAAACTCATCTGACTGAAAATTAAATTGACCATATCAGGTACACTAAAGGGGGACAGTGTGACTGTTGCCAATCTGTCATGCATCCACTTTTTAAGATTTAGGCCTGCATGTCAAATGAAACACCCAGCACCTTGCTTAACAGAGCCCTTCCCAAAGTCACTCCATTTCACGAAGTGAATTCCCTTCCCAGGGGCAAGATCCAGATCCAGCTCAGGATACATGGTGTCCCATCCACAGTTCCAGATCAAACACGTGTCCCTTCAAGCGACAGTAGTGTGCTACTGACAGTCCTCTCACTAGTGTCAACTGGTTTCCATTGAACTTGAACAGTTTTCTTTTGGCAGAGAGTTCCTGTGTGCATGTGAACTGCAACACTCTCTGACCCTGAAGGCTCACTCAGTAACAAATTCTGAGGTGCCACAGAGAGCTTGAGGTCCTATAAACAGACGTTCACGACATGATTTTGCCGAATGACTGATGATTTCATTCTCTTAAATTCCTTTATGCACTGACATCCATGTCAGTTGCACAGGCATATTCTGCTAGCTTCACTGAGTGGCACTAGCATAAGCTTGTGTGCAACTCTGCATGACTGCCAAACACAAAAGAAGATAATTAATGCATACATCAGTGTCAATAGTCAGACAGACATGAACAGGAAGGATCACAACTCTTAACAAGAAATACGGACTTCCCCTTTCACGTGCCCTGCCCTCCATTACAATGGATAATCAACAATGAACTGTCTACTTTGTGGAATTCCAGTTATGGCCATACAGTCTGACAGGTGGGTTGGTGCCAGCAGTTCAGAGGAACTCTGCCCTACATGAAGCCAACATACCTCAGCCAGTACAGCGACTGGGGAGACTGGACAGCCAAGGAATAGCCAGGTTTTGACTCCTGGCACAGGCATGGTATTTTTCTCTCTCTCTCTCTCTCTCTTTCACCTTGCCCAGACAAGCTGCAGCACCCTCCGAGCCTGCTATCCACCAGGGGTTCTCTTTCCAGGAGGCAGAGCCGTCAGTATATAAGCTGACCACACACCTCCATCCAGTACAGTGGTCAAGAGAATGTGTGTGGAGCTATACTTCCATTAGCCTGTGTATCTTCAAGGCATGGCGCTTAATTAAGAACAGCAACAACTGTCCCTCTCCCCTCCAAATCCAGACCATGTATCCTGAAGATGGATCAACACATTCCCCTGCAACATCCGCGCCTACCTACCAGAGCACACAGTACTGTACACCAGAAGGCCATAACATGGATGGTAACATTCTGGAGTGTAGTGACTAAGGCAATTGTAAATATACAGAGATACAATATCTGGAAGTTAGGGCCCTGAAACAGCACACAAAATAGAAAGTACTGGGGCTGGAAATGGCCCTTCAGAACTAGGCAAACACTCCAACTCAGCAGAAAATCCTGGGGGAATTACAATGCACATAACATTAACGAAACCATTACAATGAAGGTTTGTGAATTTGTTTCCATGCGTATTGCTCAAGACACTGGAAATAGACTCCTCAGAGAGGCTAAGCTTACGCAGAGAATAGCTTCCTAAACAAAAGCTTTGCCTGCTTCTACTGCCACTTCCAGCCCTCGAAATCATACAATAAAGTGAAAAAATAACTTGTGTGTTGATCATGCTGAAAGGTGCCACACATTGTGAAGAAATTCTAAAACAGGAGCAACAAAAGAAAGTTAAAAGCAGATCACCGCACACCGTGTGAATACCCAAGGAATCAGATAGCAACAATCTGAAAAACCTGTAATCTAAGCACTGCTTTTCGCCCTGAACAGATCTTCAACCCGAACTCACAGCCGAGATGGAGAAGCGGCTGCATATGGCGCATCATATATGCAATCAGTGAAAATGCCTGCAAAAAGGAACATCAGTTATCTACTGTGATGATCCTCACACTTATGGGGTTTTGGACTTTTTCCATCGTCCTACAGTCTAGAGACTAGAAAACACAATGTTTCAGAAACTGGATCTGTTTCCATCCTCAGGTGAAGGGGAAACCTCGACTAGAATACCGGATGATGGAACAGGTCCAAAAACCCAGTAATTCTGACTGTTATACACCATCGTCAGAACCCTTTAGAGTCTACTGTGACGATGTCTCACAGTGAACACGAAACATTACCTGACTACACCTGCCCCTCAACGCTGAACTTGTAACATATTCGTTTTTTCAGGTTCAGAACTTTGAAGCCTGAAACTCATGTAGATAATATTTAAAAATTGTTCTTACAGTAATGAAAACACATTGCATCTCAATTATAAAGTTCACCCAGTTATTGCTGTGTAGAGAAAAAACATAGAAATACACTTGTGTGGGCAAAACACAGAGTTTCTGTACATTAAAGCAGGTGGTACATACAATTACCACTGGCCATAAAGGATAAACTTCATCATTACCTTATGCTAAAAAACCACTCCATTTAAATGTTTTACAAACTGTTTTGGTTATGTTAAATGTACCACAAAATGCTCAATATTATTGAACTTTAACCAATCAGCACAGCCAAGATGGAAAGGTTATGAACTATCACATCATGCCTGTAAACAAGCAACCAGACGCACTACAGGCATATACACTATACAAGTCATTCAAAGCATGAGACTGGTGTAAGGAGAAAAGCCGGGAATACTACAGTCATGACAGCAGCCACAAACATGCTTGACATGCAGTGGGCCTGCCACATTACGCAGAACTTTTTGCCATGTAACAGTAAAGGCGCAGAAAATTACAGCAACACTTTAGAGTTTTATGTTTACAATTTTAATGCCATACATCAATCTCCAAGATTTATGTGTACTGAGTTGTCTCAGGGTAAGTCAGTGTACCCTCACTCCGGCAGTCCCAAGTCCAATGCCCAATCAAATTTAGGTGCAGATTTTCCACTCGCAGACTGATGCCTTCATCACTACAAAACACACAATTTCAGGAATGTGACAATACCATGTGCCCCTTCTCATGATTCAATGACCACATTAACCTCTGCCAGACAACCCTCTCATGACCATTCCATCACTGGGGGCAAGAGTTCATGCAAGGGCGCCCACTCTCAGACAGCTTCTCATCCCTTACTACTGCCGACGTCTTGCTAATTATACTCACAGGAAGTGAATGACAAATGAGCTCAATCACATGTGTGACATATAAGGCCCCTCACAGAAACACATCCTGCATTCCCACACAGTGGAACCTCCATTCCATGTTCTGCAATTTAAGATTTTCCTCCATTCAGTGGTCAAAGTAATCCCAGTTTTATAAATTTCCCTAACTTCCATCCCTTCCCCTAACAGGGCAACCTGCACAAAACAATCAAATTATGAAATCTGGCTGGCAGTGCTTCACACAGGATTCACAGGCCTAACAAATGGGAACCATGCAGAAATGTGTTCAGTCCTGTCTTACAAATGCTGAACCAAACATGAGACTAGATACAGGAGCTGTAACTGAAATTGTAATGAAGAAACACAGACATGCAGAATTCATTACATGAGTCAACAGAAAGCTCACCTCAATGCTACCACTGAAGGCAGACGGATACCGAGAATCTTTCAGGAAAATATTGTTCTAGAAAGAACAGGCTGGAGCACAATTCCATATAGAAAAATTTTCTGGAAGGAAGAGAAAGAAGCTGGTGGCCTGCAAGTGAAGCTTGTCATAACACTGAGTGCATTCCTACCTGGTTGACAGGTGCCAACATTTTAGACAAACCTCATGCCTCCACGCTCATGGTACAAGTAGAACCAGGCAGGAGTCAGCAGGTTCATTTGGGATATTGGCACCTCTCTACAACACTGTATGGTGTGATACTCCAGAGAATTAATTCTAGTCATTAGTTGTAATCAGAAAATGGGGGGACCCTGATGATTTGATGCTGCAAGATACAATGTGATGCAGTATGTAGCCAGCATACTAAACGCAGCCAATACAGTGGCCACACAGCAGCTCTGTAACTCCTAAGGCATGTAGAAATTGCAATAAAACCAGTTACAGTGAAATGTGAAGTTGGTCACATTTTTATGGAACTGGAAAAACTATATTAATTTACACAAGACCAACAACCTTTAACTTGGCCACCTACCTAACCTGTAACCACCATACAACTTATTGGATTTCATGCTACAGTTCTGTCTACATTGGCCACAAAAAAGAAAAATTACTGATTTACCAGATCTTTCCCTTCCCTGAGATCAACAACTCTCATTAAATTTTGATAAAACCCATTACATATCATTCACAACTAAAAACAACCACCAAATTGATCTGGACATCAGTTATGCCAACAAATTAATCTGTAAAGTACTTGATACAGAATTCCTTGGAATACATGTAGACAGTACACTGTCTTGGAAAATACATATTGAACAAATTATACCTAAATTAAATGCAGCTTGCTATGCGATGAGATCAATTAAGCCTTTTATGTCACAGGAAACACTGAAGATGGTTTACCATGCCTACTTTCATTCTATTATGAACTATGGATTAATATTTTGGGGGAACTCTTCACATAGTGTAATAATTTTTAAAATACAAAAGAATATAATTAGAATCATTACAGGATGTAGAAGTAGAGATTCATGTAGAGAATTATTTAAGAAATTAAAAATTCTACCTCTTCAATCACAATACATATTATCGCTTCTCTTATTTGTTGTTTACAACAAAGATAAATTCAAATTAAATTCTGATGTCTATAACATGAATACTAGACAAAAATATAACTTCCACCTACCCTCATCAACTTTATCAGTATATCAAAAAGGAGTCTACTTTACTGGCATAAAAGTGTTCAACAATCTGCCACAAAGTATTAAAAACTTGGGCAATGATACTAAAAAGTTTAAATCAGAGTTAAAGAATTATCTACATGCTCATTCCTTCTACTCTTTAGATGAATACTTGAATGTAAATAGAGAATGACGTAAAATTAAGTTATATTAATTTTTAAGCTAAAATTGCCTGTACTTATGTATGTAACCTTTTGACTTGTTCTGTATCCAAAGGTACTAACCTGCTTAGGATTTATAGAATGTAAATAAATTCAATTCAAATTCAATTCAACAGACACACTACACTGCGGGAGCAATACCTGAGCTGCAGTAAGGCTGTTGCCAGCACCAACGTGAGCCAGGAACGTGATGATTGCCGAGATGACAGGAACAGTCGGTGCCATAGAAATGCTCAGACTCTGGCAGTATGCTGTCTTCTGCAGGTAGTCATGTTCCTTCTTCCTGACCTCTACAATGACAGCAGACATTAATATAGCCTGACGAACTCTGGATGTATTTTTAAGGTCTTGCTTCTCTTCAAGATCACAAGCCCACATATCTCTGTTGCTACAGTGACTGGTTATGGGCTGGACAGCCTAAGAATCAGAATTTGATTTCTGGCAGGTGCAAGACACTTCCATATTTTTCACAGCAATGAAACCAGCTCTGAGGTCTACGCTACACAACCTCCTATCAAATAGGAACTAGGGTTCTTTCCCCAGGAGCAGAGAGCCTGGAACACAAAGCTAGCTGACCACTCACCTTTGACTCCACAGATCTGTATATCTGCTCCTCCATGTGTTCCCATAGTGCAGGGCTTAATTAATTAAACGCATGGACAATTTGCAACTGTTAGCAGTATTAAAATATAAAGTCTGTGGTTCTAAATGTGATGAGTACTCAAACTGCATTCTTCTGTGATTCTGTATAGTCTGGTACTTGGAAATCAACATTTTACATTACATTACATTCCATGGATCCAAAGTTAGTCAAAATGACTGTAGGATGTGGAATATGTCATATAAATACAAAACATATGTACAGTCCCAATGGAGTTCTCACACAAGAGAAACCTAAAATACACCCATATAACTTGGCCATATCTAACCACCACCCACTACAATCCTGAAGATGGAGGCAGTATGTTGCTCCAAAATGCTCATATCCAACAACCAGACTGCAGTGTCATAACTCAGAAGGCTGCACACAATCTAAAAAGCACAAGAGTTTGAATGAGAAGGACAGGTGTTCTCATGGCACAACATTACACCCTTGTTCAGAGGGTTCTGAGTTTGTCTACTGGTCAGATCCAGACACATGGTCCTCTGCTCACAGGCCGACATTCTCACATGCATCAGAGACAAAACATTGAGAATGTGGAAACCAGCCCCCCTCCCCAACATGGTTCAGGGCCCATGTGAAGTGGTACGTGCCCTCTGCCGGCAACAATTCTACAATTGAGACAGCAATATCTGCCATGGGTTCCCAGATGCAGGTGCCAGGCTAACAGAAGCAGCTGACACAATGGACCACGCCATCCATGTTCACTCTCACAACACAATGCGGTGATCATCAGGACACAGCAGGCATCCACTGTGCTACATGTTGTAGCCAGTGCAAATCACAGTAAGGCTGTGTGAGCCAGTCATGTCTTCAAAATTAAATACTATTTGATACAAAGCTGTTCACATGCTGCTTCTCCTGACTTGGCTGATGACAATCCAAAATTGTTCAGTTTGAGGCACACAGCACCAATCAATCTACCAAAACAACTGAACTCAGGATAGAATTTACCAGTAAGGAAAACACAGCACTGAAGAACAGTATGCACATAGCATTCTACCAAAGTTTGCAACTATGTACAAGTGAGTTGCTGGCAATGCAACACAGTTTATATGAACAATTTGCAACGAAACGGAACCTACATTTGGAACACACCTCAGCATACAGTCATTCTCTCAGTGAACAACATACAAGTTTTAGAATGAAGCAATGCCAAAGCATCTGCCACCTCAGAGGTCTGAATAACCACCAAACAGAACTGGTGAAGATTACAATTTAAAATAAATGTGATGGCACACTGGTAACACTCTTGGCTCATGTTTCATTTGAATCTCAACCAGTACATCAAGGACACTGCCAAATGAGTTTTCATGATTTTCCTCAGTCCCTCAAGACAAATGCAACAACAGTACCTCTATCAGGCCACAACCGCTTCCTTCCAAATCACCATCCTACCATCCAATGCAGTAGAACCTAGCTACTAACAGCACTGCAAAATACTGCCCCCCCCAAAAAAAAGAATTTTGAAATATATAATCAGTAAAAAAATTTCCAACAGAAGGGTAGACAGACATAGGAAACATACAATGCCCAGCAAAACCGATCGCTCCTTGTGTAAACTGGTCTAAAATTAAGGCAATCTGCAGCCCTGAACACTTACAAGACATGCTGTGTTGCATATGGCAAGTCCCAAACTCCAGTCTCAGCTCAGAGACAAGCTATCTGCACAAAAATCTGTTTATGGTTTTCTCTGTCCCTACAAGCAAATACTCATGTACCTCAAATTAGGCCACAACCACTTCCTTCCACATCCTTTAAAATTCATTATTCACTAATCGATGTACCACTGAATGCTACATGGCCTGAGATTGTTAAATAAATCAAAGCAAATAGAGTCGAGACTTACGCAATATGGCTTTGGCAAAGCATTTCTCCCAGGCATACATTTTAACAAACTTGATGGAACTGAGAATCTCTGTGATCAGTCGCACTCGCTGGTCAGAGACAGTCACTGTCTTGCCCCTCAAGTAGCCCATCAGTCGTGACAAGCCATACTGCAAACAAGACAACAAGATATCAGGTTTCCATAGCAGCAACTGTGGTCATCTGTGCCGTGACACCATGTACCTTGATTCAGAGGCTTCTCATCACTTAGCTGGTCATTAGCAATGCTGTCGGAATCAGGACAATACAGCACTGATGACAGGATGATTAACGAGTATGTAGCAGCTGTGGAAAGAAATTGGCAGGGGAAACTTTGAAGACGAGCTCAGAGGAGCCACTCTGTCCATCACAAACCCCACATAACCTAAGCTGAGATCAAACTGTCCTAGCATTTGGCTGCCAGGACCACAAGAAACAGCCAGTACAGTCAGTGTCTCAGCTCAGATTTGAACCTGACAAAGACACATGCAGGGTACTTACTACCATTAGACAAATCTGTTTGGTGAAACTGTGTGAAGGAAAATGCTTCCATCAACCTTCAGGGAACCTTGAAGGTGGAAACTGTACATCCCTCTGAAACACTGGTAACTGTCTACTGGAGTACAACATGGCGTCACATCTCAGAAGATCATGCTATACATAAACATTTATATTTGCAAGGATAAAACATCACATCAGTGTCTTAACTGTGCCTTATGGACAGCAAGAACGTCTTACCTGGGCTGGGTAAAACAGAAGGAACGTTGTCATTCCAAGGAGAGCCCATGGTCCAAGCAGCCAAAGTATATAGAACACACCAAGCACTGTGACAACAGGGCCTCCAACAATCATTGGTCCAAAGAGAACCATATCGAAGACACGCTGTCCATCACTTGAAAACAAGTTAATTAACTGAAACAAAATACTGAAATTAGTAATGCTTAGCAGACATAATATGGCTTCCTGTACTTCAGCTTTCAATGCTTAGCACCTCTGGCTGGTTCTAATTCAGAATTAACTTTTTGACACTTGGCAGGGCTCCTTTCACAGGAGACTCGTCCATCTAGATCACAGAGCACCCACAGTAAAATATAATACCACTTGCTGTATGGCATACTGACTATGTGCCCTAACAGCATGACACTCATACTAGATTTCATCAAAATCTGTCCAGCTGCTCTCAATGCAGGCAGACACACAATAGACATGCCCTCCTCGGCAGATTAACTCAGGAATGCATCAGTGGCAGGCTTCAGTACAGGAAGCAATGAACCTTTGAGTGCTGTTACAAGAGTTTTAGTTAAGTGGTAAGATGGGTCTTAGAAGAATAGGTTTTGATGCTGGGAGGTGGAAGGAACTGGCTCAGGATCATGTCCAGTTGCAGGCTTTGGTGTTAATGTTGTTGAACCTTTGGGTTCTAACAGCAAAAAGAGAGAGACAAACACTTATATAAACAAACAGCATACTTACTCCTCCAGATTTTGCACCGAGGCTATTGAGTCGGACCACCTTCCTGTACAACATGGCGAGACAAGCTGAGCGCAACCTTATCGCAGTCCTGCATCAACAAAAACAATCTAATCACTGTCACTTAACTGAAGAAAGAACACAAAGCAGTAATCTACATCACAGTAAACAAAGGTAGGGGCAGGATACACACATTTCAGTGCTCTAAACATGATTTTGAACCTGCTACCCATACTGAAGTGCACCTCAGCATATACCTCTTTCGTACAGCTCCAGAATCATTTTCTTTGGTATCTATCATCAGGATAGTTACAAGCATTACCATGATTAAAATTCCTTTCGGTTACTGCTGTTTCTGCAATTCAGTAGCAGTGTTAAGCCAATTCATGTATCTATGTTACTACTACTGATTATAAAAAATTAAGAAGCAGAGATTTGGATTTGACCCCCCATTAACACAACATCTCTATCAACAATCTGTCTAAATCCTCCTGGCAGTCCTTTAGCTGAAACAAATGGACAGACTGACATTACTACCCATATATGTGCACTATGGTTGCACTTTATGCAGAGAAGATAAAAGATTAGAACTCTGAGAGCTGAACAGAGGCAAATATTCTGCACTACACTCTCCAACAAAGAACAGCCTATCTGACCTTTCAGGAACTGATATGAGCATTTCACAGACTGACAAAGTCCTCTTTCAGAATTACTGTTACCTGTAGTTCAGTGCCCAGTTCCAAGAAAATAAGATGACTCGCAGAAACTCGGCAAGTGTGAGACATAGTGCCCATGTCACGCCCATCATGACATCGCCATTCTCATCCTCTGCGTACTCCAGTAGCTTCCGCATGAAGATTGTCTGTATACCAAAATTTCAGAGCAATAACAACAAAGGGCAGAGTGACTGGTGCCAAGTGAGGGAAGAAGAAACATTTAAATAATCCTGGACTCAAAAACGGTCACCATTTTCAATATAACATCTGTCATGAACATGGGAATATCAACTGAAATCTCTCCACCACACAGACAGTGACAACAAAACTTGGACTTACCACTATGGTTACAACCAATGACATCCGCAGTCCCCGATCTCACATTTGTGCACAAACATCACAGCACTCCCGCCTCATATTCAAGAGGCCTTGGGTTTAAATCTCAGCCATTTTCCTCAGTTTCTCCAGGCAAATGCTGGGAGTAGTTCCTCAAATTACGTCACAACTGCTTCCTTCCACATCCTTTCCAATTCATTCCTTAATCACCCTATAGTCTGAACTACTAACAGCACAGTTAAGTGTGCCATCTCTGGGTGTCTATAAACATGGTCAGGAGACACTAATTCCAGTCACATGCAACACAGTCAGTGAGCTGCATGTGATGGGTTCCTTAGTGGACAACAGAACCAGTGTTATGCATGTCTGGAAGCTCATGATTTTGAGGGACTGGAATAAATGGCTCTCTGGTCAGATTCTAATGAACGTCCCTCACTGGAAAGCAATACTTAGTCATTAACAGAGGGCAACCTACCGAACTAACAAATCCCAGTGCAAGGCTCAACAAGAACACTATGCTGGACACAATGACGCGGGTCCTGATAAACCTCCAAACTGCAGAACCAAACGAAGCCCTCTTTGGTCCTTTATGACTGACTTCCTCCTGCCACAGCAATTCAAGCCTGAATTGAAACAAAGCATCATTCATCAGATTTTAAGTTCATACAGAGAGTGTGACACTGTGCACTCTGGTAGACACTTTACCAGTGTTTCAGCTGAACAGGCTGCCTCTGTCTTCAGAGTACAACATACAATACAGTAAAAAACTACCAGATTACATGGTGTGACATCCCAGTCTTCCAAAGAAGCACAACATTAATTTGCTTAGTGGGGGGTGGAGTCCAACTGGGTCCACTCGGCACGGCGGCCACTGATTGGCCTATTGTAGCCTGCCACGGGTGATTATGATGGGGAATTTGGTGGAATGAAGATTGGCAGGGGAAATCAAGTACTTGGAGAAAACCTGCCCCAGCACCACTTTGTCCACCACAAATCCCACTTGACCAGACCCGGGATTGAACCCGGGCCACCGCAGTGGCAAGCCAGCGACTAACCGCTTGAGCTATGGCGTGGCCTGAGCACAACATTACAAAATACTTATTTGCAAAAGCAAGAATTGGTGTTACAAATCATTGATTGCTCTCTTTCAACACATTATACTTCACACAGAGCAAAATAAATTAATTCTAATGGTTCAGTACAGTTAGTACAGCTGAATTTCTGAATATCTATACTATACAATCTGAGTTATCATCAGTCTTGTTAAATAAGGTACACGTAAAAATCTGGGGACATTCTTTCTCAGCTGGATCATCAAGTGAGATTAGCTCTTTCTTACAAACCCCATTTAGTAGGTGCCTTACCCCTTTTCACACAAGGACAAAACAGTAAAACAACATTTGCCAATTCTCATACACCATGACTTCTTAAAAAGACTGGTCAGCAAATGCAACTTTCATCACAAAAGGTGACAGGCTTTTCGCTATAAACTCCTGGTGACTTGTTTCGGCTGCACCGCACCCATTCACAAATTCCAACATTTCAAACTTCTTTACATTCCAAATCCATCGTTGAAATTCAAATGTCATTCCTGCATAATCGACATCCACCACCTCTGCACAACACGTGTAGCCTTTACTGATAATTACCATGGCAACGCTGTACCAGCATTTCCACATAATGTTTGCTGCAAGTACACAGTACACACAGCTAAGTATTCACACACACACACTCAGACTTTGTTATTACCTCTGGGCATTGAGATCACACGAATCCAGAGGAGACACTTCAGGAATATCCTCTGCAGTCAGCCCTACTCTGTAGGCTTTATATATGTACTTAGACATCCATGAGAATGAGATGAAGGAGAGAAACCCAGCACTGTCGACAGATATCACGTCCTTCTGCCTGCATTGAAATATACAGGGACACATCAGACTGTTAACATATATAGCAGGTCTGATTCGGTAAATACATGAGACAACAGAGGCACGTGTTGGTTGCCTCAGTTATTCGTAAGCACCTGTTCAAATAAACTGCAGTGAAATGGTCAAATTGCCTATTTACAACTACAATATGATCACATGCACACTTGCTGAACCAAAGAAGGGGCACCAAAAGTGGAAACAAATGTGACACACCTTCTCCATTCTTTTGTGGCATGGAACTCTACAGCAATTGGTTTCAGCATCAAACAGTTGGCAAGCAGTGTTACCAACCAACAGTAGAAATACAAATCACTTCAAAGGAAGATTATGATCATTTGGCAACCTGACCATGGAGAAAGAGAGACAGATAGATAGAGAGAGACAAAAGAATGTTATATGTAATTGTACTAGTGAAATTAAATCCAGGATTGCCATGGCAAAAGCTGCATTTAGCAAGAAGAAGAATCTTTTTACCAGCAAATTGGACTTAAATTTGAGGAAGAAACTAGTGAAATGCTACATTTGGAGCATAGCTCTGTATGGGGCTGAAACATGGACACTTAGGGCAGTAGATCAGAAACATCTGGAAAGTTTCGAAATGTGGTGTTGGAGAAGAATGGAGAAGATCAGTTGGACCGATTATGTGAGAAATGAAGAAGTGTTAATTAGAGTCAGTGAGCAGAGGAATATCCTACATGAAATAAGAAAACGGAAGGCTAATTGGATTGGTCATGTTTTATGCAGAAACTGCCTTCTAAAAGAAGTTATTAAAGGAAAGATAGATGGGCGGATAGAAGTGACAAGAAGACGAGGAAGAAGACGTAAGAAGATGCTGGATGACCTTGGGGACAGAAGAGGATACTGTCATTTGAAGGAGAAAGCTCTAGATCGCATTAAGTGGAGGAACTGTTTTGGAAGAGACTGTGGACCTGTCATCTGACAGATTACTGATGATGATGACGATCATGATGATATAATAAGCGAGATTCACAAGTCTGTCCGAAATTTGTGAACCATTGGCTCTTACCTTCACAATACTTCATATGAGCAGCATGTGACTGGGAACTATCCCATTGCTGCATTTTATTTCCGCACCACCAACAATTGCAACAGGACTGTTGTAAAAACTTTCTGCAGTGGGACAGAAGTGAGAACTCCTTCCTGTAGCACCTCCACATGTTGTTACAAGATGTCAAATATTTGGAAAAACATGCAACTTCTGCACTTACCCACATGTGTAACACAAAACAAGTGGCAGACACACAATACCCTGTCTTCTGTTTTCCTAAAACTGCGAGAACTTATCATTCTAACCATGCACCATACTCAACGCTTATTACAGACTAGTGGGACAGTCATCACTAGGCAAAGTAGAGAAAAAACCATGGCAGACATTAACACCCTAAGCATGTTGTCACTGAGGATCACAATGTAAACCAGTACCAACTTTATAACATATAACTTCACAATGCTCTTAAGATATCCTCACAGAGGATGGGCTCCTGGCAATGCATGCTACTCCTGCCACACACTAACCCAGTAAACAGTGGAAACATGGTAGATGGAGGGTTTTATGTCATGGAAGCTACAATAAAAAGAAAGTGGTTAAAGCTGACATATATATATTCTTCTTCAGGAGGTAACTTCGTGACGCTGTCAGTAGCTAGATTATATAGCTGCAACTGGTAGCATGACAAATGAATGATGAATGATGGGAAGGCTCTGGCAGGAGCCTAGTTGAGATCCTATCTCAGCATTTGCCTGGAAGGACTGGGGAGTGTAGTGACACATCCTGCGATACAGGCTTCTCCACAAAACTTGCACTATGTGTTATTGCTCAAATGAAACTGCAGCTGCACATCACAGACTGCGAATAGAGGACTAAATCACTGGCCCTGTCTATATACAGAAGATAACTAGTGCTCAGCCCCCTCAACTGGAATGTGCAGAAAGCAGATGATCCTGCCCGCACAAAGCACCATAGATCACTGTAGGTCATGGTGTAAGGGCTGAGAAGGCCCATCCTTTATTCATTCATTCATCCTGCCTGCATAGAAACATATTCTACAAAGCTTGATGTGAGGCTAAACCATGTGGTTTAGATAAGGCCATATGAATCACAGCTACATACAGTCACAATCTTCAGGGTCAAACAGTAAGTCACTTAAGAAACCAGCGGCAGAAGATGGCAACTTCAGCTGAGCTCACTGATGGCTTCAAATGGTTTCTTGGCCTGGCTGAGCCCTGAACATGATAGCTATATATGCTCCTCCAAAATGCCTGGCTCTAACTGTACCTCACAATGTCACAGCCCAGGAAAAAGCATTATTCATGTTCTATTAAAGTGAGCTGACAGGTGATGGAGCACCTTGCATGTCTGCTTGCTCTTTGATCCTGAATATCTGAATATGAAGGCAGTGTGTGTGTGCGCGCGCACGCGCTTCTAAAACATCAGCAGACTTCATACTCAGTTTCTTTCCCATTGTGAAAACCTCAATTCCCACAAGTCATTTTGTCTCATTTTATTGTTCTTGTGCCAGGTTTGTGCCAGTAATTTTCAAGTCTGAAAGCTTCTATGAACAAAAACGGTTTGAGGACCTCTTTTCTTCTATAAAAGAAACAGATGTGAACTTAATTCAAAAGTGTGTCACTATACAAACCTGGCTTCCTTGCGGACAGGAATCAAGTTCTTAAGTGCAGTCTTGTATTTCCTGATGCCACGACCAGGAGTGTATTGTGGAGGAGCATACACATATGCTCGGTATGGACCATGTCTAACCATACTGCCACCACCTTCCTTTGGGATGCTCCTCACGCTGCAACAAAACACAATTTCTTGTCCTGCATTCAAGATACGTTCAAAAGTCGAGACTGGATCATTTGCCGCGACCAAATGCACAAAACTGATCTATATGGTAGGGCTTAGTGTTATGGCAGCATTTTTGAACCACAGTTTATATTCTCATAAGTAGCATCCTTCAGACATTTCACAGAGTTTTTCCAGTGTATCAGAACAATGGAAACTGAGGTATTATCTCTATAAAATGGTCATTAAGTACATGCAATATCTACATTAAAATGTTTTTGTGCTAGGGCTGCTTTTGCACCTTATTCCTTGCTCTGAAGCTAGGAAACAGTAAAAGCTAGAATTTGATTTGAGTTCCCCTAAGTTTGACCAAGTTATACCAACAATATACATATAAAAAATAAGGCAGAAAAACTGAAACATTCGAGTTCCAAACGATATTTTGAACTTTAGGCCTTTACCTCTTCTTCTGTGCTGTAAATGTTCTATTCCTTCTGCTAGCGAAACATATTACCTTACCTATCATTCGCCGGGTCCTTGGGTGTGTATAACCGTGGGGGTGGGCAAGTCTGAACACCACCACCTTCTACGAAGATCCCTTCTTTTGAACTGTCTGCCATAACCCTGAATATTATTTGTCAGTTGGTCAACTGAACATACAATGTCAAATGTTTCAAGCAATCTGGGGCAATCCAAGCGCATAACGCGTTGCACCTTGCACTTTAAAACTGCCACGACCACAAAACACACTCTCCCATGACTTATCCACTAGCGACACAGATAACCAGAGATAACTGTAGGAAGCTATAAAAACACAAAAGTTTAATAATAAAGTAAATATTAGTGGTGATAACAGCATTATATATACATTGACTGCCATTTTGTATGACGTTCAATTGCAAAGAAATCGATATACGGCGTTGAAGTTATGAAGAGAAATTATTATGCACTGCCACTAAGACTCTTCCTTCCCATGAAGAGCACATATAACACATTCATAACTAGTACAAGATAAATTAGTTTCCTAAAATCGCAAGCATAGCAATCGTACATAACTAAACTAGTTGTGAATACTGGTAAAATTTGGTAACCGGTTTGCTGGAGAGCTCTCGACCTGCTACGCCAGCATAATTGCAGTCAATTGCGGTTTTCATGAAAGGTATTAGATGGCACAATGCCCATTATACAACTACGTTGCACGGATCATTACATGAACTTTAATCGTTGGCTACAGCTTAAACATGGAGACAAAAGTAGCTTCATCATAACGATCATAACGCTATAACAATCATAACGATCACAACCAAACTTTCGACCCTTTCGGCGCTGTCAGCAGACAACCACGCCCATCCCATTAATATTACCATTCACATTACTGCTCTCTGTTGGTAATTGCATAAACTATTTATAAATCGCACTGAACCCTGAACCGACTGATCTGTACTCAACGCTTGAAGATTGCAAGTAAAGGCTTTCAGTATCGCTCAAACATTTCACAAAGTTTTTCCCGTCAGAATAGCAGACGATTTACTCCAAGAACGTTCATTGTTATATTTACAGTGGCACAAGTTTGCTTTCATTTTCTTTTGTAGCAAAAAGGGGTTAAATTGACTAGAGAATTAGAATTCTTCTTCCTTACACTAAATTTATCGCATGTGCTAAACTTAGAAGAAAATGGTGGTGTAACTCCACAAAATTGACAGGTTCAATAAACCATTAACTCAGAAACTAACATTTTATGATTTACGTTTTACCCAAGAAATGAACATCAGCATAGATCAGGATTTGATTACCCAGTGTATACCAGAGCATGGTCTTTTCTTGGGTACAAATTGTTTATTCTTGAGCAATGTTCCATAGCAATAATGTGTCTGTATTCCAAACATTCTGAACAAGAGATGCACCAACCAATCATTCAACAATACTGAACAGACTACACATGTCATTTAAACTCATATGGGATAACACCTATTAGTATGGTTAAAGTCTCTCCTACATTGTTCATACTGGTTTCTTGCTTGGCTTCTAGACTCTTTAAATAGGCATCGACATGTCCCTCCAAAACACAGATTACCTCTCTGACTACACAGCAGAATGTGTCTGAGGACTGAACCATGCATTTACTTATGTTTTTTGCAAGCATCCTTTTCCACTAAATAAGCCATTCTAATGTTAAAGTCAACTTTGATCATATTTTCATCCAAGTTTCAATAGTGTCCTCATACAGGCCAATTGAAAACCATATAGGTCATCTAACACAGAACTGCATCAAACTTACATATGATCTTGGAAATTGTCATATAGACATAACTTCTCACAACAGCAGCTTCAGAGTATGGGAACTTATCTGAAAATTGCTGGTTAATGCAAATTAGATGTCCATGTGGAACACAATATATACTCAAGTACTGGGATCTCCTGGGCCTCTAGGGCCAGTTGCATCTTCTTGAGGCACTTTTACATAATTTGTGTAAGGAGCTACATAACATCTCAGAGAGGGAACCATCTCAATTTTGTTTTCCAGTCACTCGAGACATACCGACATACTCACCATAACTCTTTCCTTCCATAATCTTCCCTTTCCCCATTCCTAGATCATATTTCTATTAACATCTCACACACCCAGAAATAAAAAAAAAAATTAATAATGTATTAGTGATGCACAAACTTTGTATCATGTATCCACCTCTTGCAAGATGAACATTTCATGACTCATCTTTTTACATTTGTGTCGCAAAATTTCACCAAAGTCGATTAAATGGTTTCAGAAATGATACACATAGGTGGATACTTATGAATCCCATTAGTGGGGGGTGGAGTCCAACTGGGTCCACTCGGCACGATGGCCACTGATTGGCCTATTGTAGCCTGCCCCAGGTGATTATGATGGAGAATTTGGTGGAATGAAGATTGGCAGGGGAAACTAAAGTACTTGGAGAAAACCCACCCCAGCGCCACTTTGTCCAACACAAATCCCACTTAACCAGACCTGGGATCGAACCCAGGCCACTGCAGTGGGAAACCAGTGACTAACCACTTTAACTATGGCGCGGCCAGACGAATCCCATTAAGTAACATACAGCATACTGTAAAGAACCAATACTTACAATTCAACTTCAAATGATCAGACTGTATCAGCAACAAGCCACACAAACTGGGGCAGCCCACTTGGAAATATGTTCAAACAGGTATGCCTGCTTTAGAAATGCACAGCATTACTGAGATTGAGGAATAGATATGACTGGATGTAAATGCACACTTAAGATGTATATTTTCGGAAATTGTGTATTTTGGAGGTGAAATACTGTCACTGTGTTAAAGCATTGAGAATATTCACAGCATAAGCTTACTAAACTTCAGCACAGAGTAACCAATGCATGTTAAAACATAATTCTATTGCCATTTTGATTGTAACATGGGATCCACACAATTGAATGGCAGTTTCTTTGTTCAACTTTACAAACCTGCGACCACATATCCCTGCTGCTACATTTTAGGTTTACTAACTACTAAACCTCAGGTGAGTATTTGGACCTGAGAGACAGAAAATGACAGGAGTTTGGGGGGGGGGGAATGCACAATGAGAAGCTTCAAAATTTGTGTTCTTATTATAAAGATGTTGAAATTGGGGTGAAGGGAGACAGACAGGGCATGTAATATCCACTGGTCTTTACCCTGAGCCAGTTCCATCCACCTCCCCATCACAACCCATTTCCCTAACTACCTTACTAATAAACTGGTAACAGAACCCAAAGGTTCAACACTAATGCTTGCTATTCTCATAACCTATTTCCTTAAGATATATTTTACTGATTCACTATCTCTCTCATAGCAGAACCTGCAGATTCAACATAATACCAAAACCTGCCATCAGACACGATCCTGTGCCAATTTTACCCATTCTCCACCATCACAACATACCCCCATGATCCTCCTTAATAATATCCATCTCCTCTTTCACATTTGACATCAAATGCATATGCATTTCTGGTCCTGTAACACAGTAAATCAATCACCTACAAACTTGAACATAACAAAACTGAGAACGCTTATTCCTGAGCTGTATGGACCCTCAGTCATGTCTGGCTGTTTACAGATTTCCATCTTGCACTAAGAACACATCCACTGAAACGTAACACATGGGGGTACCATTTATTATGCCATAAAACTGGGGTGCATTCACTATGTGAGGTGACAACCATGTGTACACAGCATTCAGTCTCTACTTCAACTGTCACAGATAACACATGTTAGTGAAACACGGCATCATGAATTCCTTTACAAAAACACCAAGAAACCCAAAACCATATTCTCCAGATGACTGGGTTTCTGGATCACGTGCACTGTCTAGTATTCTGAAGAGAACATGCTTTGGAAAGTGAAAATTTCCATTGCTGGGTGAAAAGGTTGGGAGGCACTTTGTCGAGTCCATCAGAAACTAATAATCACGATAAATGGCCCACAGACTGAGACAGCTCATTCTGAGAAACTATAATGAGTATGCCTCCCTGCATTTTCACCTCTGAAATGTCCCATTCAGTTTGGACTACTAGATGATGGACGGAGCCCAGATACCCAGTAATCCTAAGTATCCTATATAAAACCTCTTAGAATTGATCTGAAACCATATTACTACAGCAAATTATGCATACATAAATAAAAAAAGAGGATCATTGCATATCTGTACCCTTCTAATTCAATTTCATTTTAACGTGATTTTGAAAATACAGTACACAAGATCAACATAGTATCTGTTAATCAAAATTTACACTGTAGTTTACTATTTACTGCATGGCAATATGATGTATGAAGATAACTGGCTGCAAGTGCCTCTGCTTGAGGCTTGCAATGCAACCAGTTTATCTCTATTCTGAAATTCTTAACAACACACACACTATTTGTGAATCATGAAAGCGCAAAGCTGCAGTGGCTCTGGGATTAACTAGGCGGGGGTGGTGGTGGCGCTGCAAGTAGACTTGGCAACCCTGCCAGTGCATTGATGTCAACACCCTGCCCATTGTGTCCTGGTGGAGGTGGAGGCTGGACGGGCTGCGGAGGTGGTACTCCTATAAAATTCTGATGCCAAGGGAACATACCAGGTGGAGGGGCCCTGTTGGGTGGAGGTACTGGACCTGGTGCTGTGGATGATGCCAGAGAGGGTGGAGGCTGCTGCCATGGAGGCAGACCCGGGGGTGGAAGAGTTGCTGCTGGTGGTTGCTGCTGTTGTCCTTGTTGTTGCTGCTGTTGTGGTTGTTGCGGCTGCTGCTGCTGCGGTTGCTGTGGAGTTGCTAATGGCGGTTGCGGTTGTGACCCAGGTGGTGGTGGCTGAGCCTGTGATTGTAGCCATGGCAAGAGGGGTGGAATTGATGCCTGTGAAGTAGTCACAGGAGGGGGCTGGCTAGATGGTGGTGGTGGAGGTGGTGCTTGTAACAAATTAGGGGGAGGAATATTTGGTGTTTGCCAAGGTGGAGGCATAGCAAGTGACGGAGCTGAAGGAGGAGGTGGGTGACTCATGTTCGGCATCATGTCAGATCCTGGTGGTTTGTTTGCTGGAGGCATTGCCGGACTCCATGGAGGAGGAGGCAAAGTGTTTGGGATCAACTGTGGTGGGGTAGCCATCATGTTATGCTCGAGCCTTGGTGGGGGAGCCATGATAGCACGTGGAGCCATCTGACGATCAAATAGGCTCATATTACCACTTGGACCTGAGCGACGCCCAAACCTGTTCTGCCCAGAATCACGGTCGTTATCTCTGTTGGGAGGAGGGCCCTCGCCCAGTTCTGCCATAAGTGAGAGGTACTAGAGAAAACCAAGATATAATGATAAGAATTGGGTTATGACCTCAGGCAAATTCAGGGATACAGATATCCACATTACTTCTAAAGACTTCACAAAGCCTTGCTGCAATCAGACATCCACAACCTAGATACATAAACTAATATTATCCAAAGGGTACTACTTTCTGGAATATAATGCCACGTAGTCCACTGAATGTCAACCAACAACTTTCATGCTGGTATCTTGCCCAGCTTATTCACCACTGAAGATGAAGGCAACATGTTCCTCTGAAATTTTGGCTAACTTTCAATGACCTACACAGCATTACATCCCAGAAGATAGTAGAGTACTCTTCATCATTGCCACCACGAGAACCTCAAACCTAATATAACAAAATTACCTCTTCATCAATTTTGTTCTTGTCACCCACAGCATTGGGTCCCCCTGTCCCTGGTCTTTTCTGCCGACAATCCCTGGCAATATGTCCGGCTCCTCCACAGCTCGAACACACGATGTTGTTTGTCACATTTGGCTTGTCAGGACACTGTAAGGGTCAAAATGGCTTTTTAGTAAGCTCAAACATACCACTCCCTTTTAAACAATGATAAACATGTGCAAGGCCATACCATCCAGGATTTATGATCAGATGCTCCACAGTTTGAACACCGGGGTCCCTCATTTTCTCTCAAAGTTCCATTCAACAGGGCCAACTCCCTTAGCTGCATCCGACGCAAGTCATTCTGGCCTTCAGGAACTTCAACACCTTGTCGAATTATCTCTTTGATCTGAAAGATCAGAATCTGCTTTGAGAAAGAAGTTCACACCACAAATGTGTAACATACAAAAAGTGTAGATGCATCTCTACAAATTCCAATGGATCATCACATATCATCATTAAATATCCACATCATCAAAGGAGGTTAAGCCCGAAGTTACAGAACCTAAATCAACTTCAATGTCAAGTAGGCTTCATATGTGAGCAAATATTTGACCAACAACATAACTTTCCCATCATGAGTTCAAATTATGCAATTACTGTCTGTTAAAAGTGGTCTGAAAGGAGGTCAGAAATATGTTCCACGGAAGAGAGATGATGCAAGGCACCGGGGATGAGGTGCACAGACTTTGCTCAGAAAACAGATAAATGGGGAGAACCAACACAAATACAAATGTCATGTGTTGCAACACCAGAGATTAACTATTTTCTTTCTTACTCTATCAACTGCTTTCTTCACAGCTTCTGGGTTGTTGGCTGTCACATATGCATGTAAAGGCTCATCTTCTCCAGGCAGCGGCTGCCCATCCTTGCGTCCGACTTTTCCTTCTTTCACTGATCCCTTCCCACGAATTATGATTTTCGCTCCAGTGTCCCTCTCCATTGCTGAAATAAATATCAACTGTCAGAGATCACCTCCGACTAAACTTCCTACCATGCATCACAAAGATTCTGATATCATATCTAATATCTTATGGCAGATCATGTACATCGTGCAGCATCTTGCTCAGCTGTTGAAAAAATGTCTTGCTATTTAATAAATCCTGATCATTCACTGCCATTCTTAGAAACCTACCATCCTTTATTTATGGTTTATTTAATGTTCCTAACAGTAGCTGAAGATTAGATCCTTTCAAAATTTGGCACAGTGAAAGTATTTGGGAATGACAGCAACAGGTCAAAATTTGATTGAGGAGGAAATTAAGAGACTGAATTTAGGTAATGCTTGCTACTGTTCAGTCCAGAACCTTTTAAGTGTTCTCATCTGTTGTCTAAAAATGTAAAAATAAGAATATACATAACTATATTTTTGCCCATGGTTCTGTGTGGTTGTGGAACTTAGTCTCCAACATTAAGGGAGGAACACACAGAACGATGGTGTTTGAGAACAGAGTACTGAGGAGAACATTTGGACTGAAGAGGGATGAAAAATGCACAATGTGGGAGCTTCATAACTTGTACTCTTCACCCATAAAAACTCGAATGATCAAGTCAAGGAGGATGATATAGGCAGTGCATGTTGCATGCATGGGGCAAATAGGAATGCATATAGGAGTGGGGAAGCCAGAAGGAAAGAGACCACTAGGAAGCCCAAGATGTAGGTGGGTGAATAATATTAAAATGGTTCTTAAAGAAATATGATGGGGTGGTATGGACTGGACTGATCTCTCAGGATGGGGACAAACTGCAGACTCTTGCGAACACAGTAATGAACCATCGGGTTCCATAAAATGCTGAGAAATTTTTGAGTGGCTGAACAACTGTTGGCTTCCCAAGAAGGGCTCAGCTCCATGGAGTTAGTTCAAGATTCCGTATCACCACATGGTAGAGAGAATGAATTGGAAAGCATGTGGAAGGAAGTGGCTGTGGTCTAATTTAATGTACAATCCTAGGAATTGCCTAGAGGAGAAAAAATAAAAAATAAAAAACCTGTCATGATGACAGTCTCCGGGATAATATTTGAACCCATGACACCTATCCTGATGGGGAGAGAAAAATCCAACCCAGTTTGAGAAAGAGGTATTGCCTAAGAAACAGAAAATGTTCCAGTTACATATGTAGTTCACAATTTTTGACAACCAGATGAATGCTGGCAAATAAACAGCAGTGAAACACATCTCCAACTAGGAGCTCCAAAATATGGTTGCCAGTGGCAACCAACTTTCCACTCATCATTCAAGAGTTCGCTTTTGGAATTCTGATAGTTTCATCTGGTTATGACCTGTTAGGTTCTGAAGAGAACATTCCTTGGCTGTGCAGCGTGACAGGAATGACTGTCATGTCCTGAAGGGAGGCAAGAGCCACAGCATGGCCACTCCACCCTTTTCTATCCAACACTCAAAATATTTTCAAAATGTTTCTCATCCCTGTCTTTAATACAAATTTCTGAAGAGCAAGATGAAAATAAACTCACATTTCAGTGTATTTCCACGAGGTCCAATCAACAAACCAACAAAATTGATATCAGGATGATCATCTTGCGGAATCATCACTTTGTCACTGACTCGGATGATGGGTGGCCTGAAAGCATTTTATTCATACAGCAAAATCCAAAAAGGCAAAACACATAAATCATCATGTCCACATCAGCAATCGAGACAGACATACTTGTAGTCTGCGGGGGGTTTGAAGTCTGGGTTCAGACTCAGCATCTGCTGGATGAGATGGTGACGCTCCTCCTCAAGACGTTTCCGAGTACGATACTCACGGGTGTTCAGACGTTTCCCATCACTGCTGTAGATTGGCTCAGGTGACGGAGACCTGTGAAACACACCATTACAGCTCATTACAAACTCGAGGCTTTTGGTAATGCATAGGAATATAATCTAATTATAAATGTTTCAATTTGTGTTCATGTAAAAATGAAACTGTAGATGCAATTATGAAGATTATAAGGGCTTGAAAAATTGTGCCAAATACTGCTCACCAAACTAACAATTTAGGAAAGTTTGCATAGCTTTAACAACTCTGGTGCATTCACGCTTTTTTATCTTGAAACCAGTAAGGCTTACGCAAAAAGTGTACTCATATAATATACATATTTCTTTTCTACAAATATGTCCAAAATATTTTTCACTTCAACAAATATTTTATTATGCTTCCGATATGCACAGGAACACACCATGCATTCATGTAAAGTGTCCCCTAGTGTTTGATATAAATTAAAACTGGAATGTGTTGACAGATTTTAATAAATCCCTCAATAACAAATTTCATAAAAATTCATTCTCTTCCATCTGGACACGCTGCATGCAATTCACATAAGAGAAATACACATACAGCCACTGCCAACATATTAAGACCAATTTTAAAATAACGAGAAAACTGAAACAGAGAACGGTAACATAAATGGCAATTCCAAAACATCTACTCGCCAACTTGCAAGATCAATTCATCACAGGCAAGCGGGCGACCATATTTTTCGAGCCCTAAACGTCAGAACAAGTACTGAAGTAATCTGGCACAAAATGCAACCAACTCTGAAGTTCCATACATCTTAACGTATACAATTTCAACAAATCCTGGACTCATAACTGAACGGGGCTATATGAAGAAAAGTACACAGCAATTTCAGGCAATCTTACTGAATTGTGCATGTAAAAATTTTGAATAGAATATTCTTCAAGAAATTACATCCGTATTTGGGCTCCAAACCTTCCATCAACTTTCAGACTGCAAAGTCCAGCAAAGAAAACACTGTCCTTTCTTTTTTTTTTTTGTAACAGTGGTGCATGCGTCCACCATGACATACACATAATTAATTCTCTGGGACCCGGGGGCAATACACAAGCCTCCCCCATTAGAATAGCCTCTTCCGCTACTACATAGTAACTAGAGAGCCATCTTAACATGGCCTTTAAATTCTACATCCAACATCTATCAATATCTTAGAAGACGTAAAAGGAAGAATGACCGGTGTCTGTGTTACAATGGATTACTTTTTTCGATAATAAAGCAACACTCCATACAGTGCAGTATTGGTACTGCCTAATGGCTTTGATAGTGGTGGATTTGCACCCAAAATAAACAAACACAAAATTTTAAGAACCACGGTTTGAAAATGTGGATACTTCAAAACTGGAGTTCACTTCTTGCTCATCTGACCTGTATGCATGTTCCCGCTTACTATGCTGAAGAAGAAAAGTGCAAACTTTCTAACTCTAACTCTGGGGAGCTGATGTTATGTTCTTAATGTTCCAAGCCATCATTACAGATATGGTTTCTACAGAACACAGCAGTCACATACCCTGATCTTCCCCTACCCATGCCTTGTCTGGTTAATTTTGTAAGTCACACATTCACAGAGTAACATCAAAAGCCTACCAAGAAGATAAGCAGTTTCAATACCCTCACTAATTTATTTTAAAATACTGTAAGAGAAAAATATAATATACTCGAACTCGTGTAGTATCAGCTGTAACTAGAATAAAGAATGATTATGTTAACTGCAGTAAGACTTGCTCCTTGCAAGCAAGACTTCTGGTAAGAGTAGCAATAATTACATAAGAAATCACAAGATAAATTCACATGGATGCAATAAAAATGCAGTGTAGGAAATAAGAAAAATATTAACAAAACCTAGAAATAATTTGTGGTGTTGGTGATGGTGGTATGTCTGGGTCTCTTTAAACAAAACTGATGTGACATTGATTACAAAAATCTTCACAGTTCAATGAGCAATGAAAGAGCAATATGATCATGAGGCAACACAAAGTAACTGAAGCGATCAAAGACATGCAACAACTACCTATTCTTCTGTGACAAAGAGAAAGATCTGTTTAGAGAAGTGTATGAATTTCTACAGAACTACAACTGACAAGGTGTCCACACATCACAATAAGGGTGAGAAAATGCTTTAAGGTTCATGTGACATTACAGCATTAAACCAATATTAATCCTCATTCAGCAAGAAATTCAAATTAATGGCATTTTTTATTGAAAGAAAAAATCCGGTGAGGTTAGGTGTGTACCCGAGTTTGTTCATTTGGTGGTGCTTTGTCCAGACTACCAGATCTGATTACGTTTCCCTATTAGCTGAGCACGTGTTTTCCTCTTCTGTCTCTAAATGATGAGATTCTGACATACAGAATTTGTTATATCTTTACCATTAAGATGGTTTGGCTGGCAGCTATATTATCGGCAGCTTGAGAGTGAGGAGTTACGAGTCCTATGAAATGCACATTACTCTTTCTTACCAGAATTAAGAACTGACATCCATACAGACACCCTAAAACCTCCTGGCAAAGAAATTCTGTATGTTTCTACATGCTCTCATTTTGTTAGGTGTTCACATACAACCTTCCACAGTTTTACTCAAGTCTCTGATGATTTTATCTTAACCAAAAAACAACGATTACACCTCACCAGGTGCTTTTAAAATTACCATACACATGATATGATTTCCAGTTCCTCCAAACTAATATTTTCAACATATATATACAAAACAAGCATCACAATTCCACGATACAAATTGGAGAGAGATTAAGGATATCAGAGAGCATCTAGTTAGTGCACCACAATCAAAACTTACATCCTACACTGGTTCTGCATAGTGTACAGTATAAAAGTCCTGTATTTTGGTGTTATGGGAAGAAGAAAATTTAAATTAAAACAATTTAGATAACCATTCATAATAATAGTGATCTCTGCTAAAGGAACACAGATGTTTAAGGAAAAAAGTCTGTTATAATACACATCCTGGAATATAAGCATCGTTTTTTAAAATATGAGTTTTGAAAGCTGTAAGAGAATTGTCCCACACCAAATTACTTTAAAAGCTTTTTCATGTTTCATGAACAGGTGATAAAATGGTATAATAAATATCTCTGTGACAACTGATGTATAACACTGTAAACTTCTAACCAAGAGTCCAGTATTTAAGACTTTTAGAACACTATGAAGAGAGATACTGCACATGTGAGAGCAAAACTGTGTGCATTTTATGTTTAAACATTTCACATTTATCGTGTAGTCTGAATTGCAGGACTTCAGAAAATGTCTTCCTACCAAGAGACGGCACAAAGCAAAAATTATGAAAGAAGTGAATGCAAAGTTTCAAAATAAAAACACAGAATATTTTAGCTAATCAAATAAAAGCATAACATTATGTAAATTAGCAGAATTATAAAAAAACAAATGCATCATACATTTTTCTTACATTTCACCAGGACTGCAAATAGAACGAAAATTATAACTTTGCTGTATGAAGCACCAACTTACAAGCTTTCGGAATACATTTTTAACCTTAGACAACTGAAACCGAACAAACCCAAAATATTCCCCATGCAACTGCTTGACTGTATGCGTTCAATTCTGAATCTGCCCATGAAATAAACCAACCGCCAAAGCCCCAATAGAGTGAATCTCTGATTTTATGCTTTCCTGCATTTAATGTGCGTGTCTTGTGGCCCCAGAAAAGCTCCATATGCCCAATGTTCTGCTTCCATTTAAGGGTTTACCCACATTTTAGATACTGAACTCTGAATCCCACGCATGCTTCGGATATTGTTTTAGCATTGAAAGAAATTACTTTTTGCATGGCCCCATTCATGTGTGGCCACCCCTGCTTAGTCCAATCATCATCTGCACTGTGTGCAATGCGATGCGCAAAAATTAGTAAGGTAGACATCTCACCAATCTGTGGTGGGAAGCACAGATGCATGTTCACTCTTTGTCCTCTGTGTCAGTCAGAAGTGGTTACTGGTTTTGTTCTCTGCTGCATTTGAGTGAGATTGTTTTTGTTTTGTTTGGGCGGGGGGCGATTCTGAAGAAATGAATGGCCATGATGTTGAAGAGAGAGGCTTAACAATATACGATTAAGTGAATATTACCGAAGAGTTGTTACAGAGCCCAACTGTGTCTGCTTCTGTCAGCACTGAGTAACATAATTCTAAAGAAAGCTTGAATTGTTGAAGAGGGAAGCTGGTGTGGGTCACATTTTGAGAAACAAAAAAAAAACTTACTCTAGTAAATGAACAAAGTTCAGTACCTCATTACCAGGGCCCGGATTTTGATGACATATCTTTTTTTCCTTGTATCCTATGCGATGCTCTTAAATATATAAATCTCGGATATGAGCTGCTGGTCAAAGAAACGTAAATTTTATAGGTAATTTTTTGACATTTTTAGGTTTAAGGTCATTTTTTCATTTTGGGGGTAATTCTTGGGGATTTTAAGGTTATTTCTTGTCATTTTTGGACATTTCAGGGAATTTTTCTTCATATGTTTTCTGAAATGTGAATAATATGGAAACGAAGTATTCTTTCTCTCTCCTTTAGGTCATTTTTCTGGATCTTTTCTGTCATTTTATAGGTTATTTTTAAAATATTTTCAGGTCATCAAAATCCGAGCCCTGCATATTACATTTTTGGGTCTTATTTTAGGTCATTTTTCTGGATTTTTTCAGTCATTTTATAGGCCATTTTTTAAATATTTTCAGGTCATCAAAATCCAGGCCCTGCTCATTACTGACATAATTAAGTTTAACCTTTAAGGGAAGAATACTATGTATATCTAGGGCAACTAACAACCCTATGGCCAATGTTATATTTTCTATAAGGCAGGACATGTGTGCTCTCTTTGGGTGTGCTCACAGTTTGATCTTGTGTTTGAAACAAAACAAACCCATGCAAGGTCATGTCAGTGGTTCATTCGTTAGCTCTGAACAATGGAATCGTTCATCAGGGTACTGGTTTCAATACTATTTACGTTTAGACATGACTGTTTATGACCTGGTCAGCCAAATACAGCCCAGCTTTGTTCTGAGAACTGAGGAGTAAATATTCATCTGTGCTCGCAGATCAGGGCTTCTAGAACTTTCAAGGAAGTGTGACGTATTCAAGGATTAGTTTTCAGTAGCAAATTATCAGTTAGGAAGTCAGTGTCAGAATGACATATATTTCTTTGTATATCATTTTTATTTTGTGTTTCAAAAAAGTATAAACACACTGAGCCAGTATTACTTTGTTAGTAAAAATATTATTCCATATATAGCGTGATTATATTTACAAAATCACCATGTCTCAAGGTTGAAGAAAAAACTGAAAGTCCTTTGGAATTTTATAACATATATAATAAAGATTTTGAATTTCATTGCAAAATAATCAGTTAATTTTCATTTGTAAAAATTGCTCTTTTGTGTATATGTAGAAATTGTTATTGTCTTTCAGGTTGTTTTAGTCTGTATTTCTATGCTGCACAGAACAGAAACTTTTTCTGAAAGTCTGCAATGTTAAAGACTTCGGTCCATTTAAATTTCAGCTGCAGAGGGCTGCCAACAATTTAAAAGTCCATATGTTAAAGGTTAATCATCATTTTAGAGGGCGTTTCCCTGAACTGCAATTTAAAGTACAAAAAGCATGTCCTCCATAGAAACCTCAAAATGGGGTTTCACCACAGATGCAAAGTGAGGTACTTTTATTGACTGAAAATACTAAGACAAATGATTACCATGTGTGATACATTTATATTTCCTGTCAGAGCCAGCAGCAGGTAATTGCATGAAGTGATTCAAAACAGATACAGAAGACCAATTTAATCAAAATCATGCAATTACCACGAATCAAATGATCACTGGCACTATATGAATCACAAATTTATCACACCTTTGCAAAAACAAACGATACAACCAAAATATTCCTTTCTTTTTCCCAGTATTCATAATTACATGGAGGAAAGTCATTCTTCAGAAACTATCGGCCCATCATTTTCTGCTATTCATTCTATATCCACACTAAGGAAAAACGTCTATTCATGAAATATGCACAAATTTTCAACTGTATTCAAAGCTACAACATAATCTTGTATAACATGACACACAAGAAGACATGATTACAAGAATAAGCAATAACTAATGGACTCAATTTAAATTAATTTACAAAATATTAAGCAGAGCAAAAAGACTAGACATTGCAAACACAGGACTGTCTCAAAACACAATCCTTATGGCACCAACATTACCAATCAGAGCAGCTCAGAAAGAAAACATGGCTCAAGAGCTCTCAGCTCCAATCACACCAAAACAGAATCATTTGGAGGCTGAAATAAAGAGTACATTCCAAAACAAGTTAGGAAATGTAAGAGGAGGGCTGGTAACAATTTGACAATGTTCCCATACTTTTTGTTTAATTATGTAAAAAAGCCAGAACACTTACGAGAACAGTACACTCACTATACATAAAATGTGTTATTTCTTTCAGCAACTTATGTTCAAAACATTAGCTACTTTGCTCTGATAAATATTTAGCAATTTATGCTTGAAATGTGCGCGCGCACACACACACAAACACGTGTAGTAACTGCTATTACTGCTGTCTGGTGTGAACAAAAACTGGACTGTGTTCACAAATTCCCCCCTTCCCCCATATCAAATTTAATGAAAATCATTTCAGCATGTATTCCAGTTGATTCAAATGGACAGACAGCCATGATACAATTAAGAAGCATACTTCTGCAACTTTCTGTTATGAGCAGCCAAAAAATAAAAAGCACAGACTGGTGGCAGCAGCAGATATGTCATGCTCTCCACCACACCAGCCACATGACAGCATCTGTCGCAGCCCACAAATGCTTCTGCAGAACGAGGTGCAATACCCCTTATTAATGATTTATGTAATGATGTTGCCCATACCTCTCACTGTATAGCATCAGATGCTATGATCAGTGATTAACAAATTGGAAAGGATGTTGAAGGATAAGATTTCAGGTATTATCCTGACATTTGCAAGAACCAGCTGGATAGCTGGCCTCCACACCAAGATTCGAACCTGGGACCTCCTACATACATACATACACAGGAAGGGTGCTGCCCATCTGACTGTGATGTTCAATGCAATATTCTTTATTTATGTTGCATTATATAATATCCTGCAATTCAAACCACATTAAAAACTTCAGGTATCAAAGAATCTGATTACATTTTTAATGCTACGAAATAAAAATATTAATCAGCTGTTTCAACCTGAAGTCACCCAACCTGGAATTCATCTCTTACTAAAAGAAATGATTTAGTAGAGTTTCCAAACCAATACATAGCCCATGACAGAATGCAATCATGAAGTGAAGACCCAAATCCTTGTGAAGGAGGGCCAGATGGATCTTGTTGCTAAGCTGAACACAAGTGGTTATTGGTATTGCATGGCATTGAAGCACACCTTTCTTCTGGATTAAGTGGGATCCCTAACTCGCCAGTGCGCAGCTTTCTGCTGATCTCCTCGATCTGCAGCTGAACTGAAATAAAATGGGTTAGAGAGGGGCACAAAGCCCAACAATTAGATACCAATCATGGAAACAACACTTTTAACATGTGCTTTTTGTTTTAGAAAAGGTTCAGTTTACACAGGAAACAAAACAGACCTTCAAAAACAAACAAAACAACTTCATCACTCTTAGAAATCCTGAAATCTCCATTAGTATAACAGAAAATAAAGTCGGGAGTGGCCGAACTCAGGCACGACTTCAAGGTTCCAATATACCAGAAAGTTCTTCAAATATGGAAATAGCAATAAATAATTGGCCAGTCCTGGCAGCAAAATATAATTAAAAAATACACATAAAAATCACAATTGCTGAAGACAGAAATACTGTCACATACCTATGATGAAATAGCAACCCCCCAACCAAAAAAGATACCCTATCTTGGTGTCTACACCATAAGCTGCACACTACATTACTTCGGAAAGTTATTACATTTTTCAAAATATACAGTTAATTCACTGTTTCTTATATGAAACTAACTGAACCACTGTAAGAAAGACCATACGGTTTACATTATGCCACACATAAACATAAAAATCGTCATAACAGCCTGCTTCAACTTCAAGACAAGTATACAATCAATATTGGGGTGGAAAATTATAATAAACAAAAGAGCCTTACCTAAGTATGCTTCTTCTTGTTCTTTACTTAGATTGGTTGGCAACACTGTGGGCATACCAGGAATAAAGGTTTTTTCTTTTTCATCTCCACCCCAACGTGATCGTCTTTTCTTTGCTCTTCTCTCCTCCCTTTCAGCTGTTGAAATGGTGGAATTTCATGAGCAGTGTATGTAGGGGAACAAAAATGGCAGTCATGAATGAGAAAGGTGTGGACTGAATTCATCTGAGTCCACTGGTGGGCTCTTCTGATATAAAAATACAACAGTGAACCTTCAGGTTCCTTGACAAGCATGGAATTTCTTGATGAGCTGAACTATCAGCTATCACACATGCCTCTGATCCACTGATTCTATTAGTACATGATGATGTTTCTTTCCTTAATTTACAGCACAACTGATTTACTATCATTACTTCAACAAATGGGCAAAATCTGAATACCTGATGCTGTAAATGTTGGCGGTACTGTAAAACTACAAAATGTACTCCCAAAGAACTTTTAACATCAAAGCTAAAGGCATACATTATTTGTCAGTTCTTTGAAATCCTGAATAATGAAGCTACCATGATCTTTAATTACATCTGTACCCTGCTGGCAGGACCATTGAACACAGGCTCACACGAAGCAACACTTAATGCACATGTACAGTTAGTTCAAAAATACAATATTTACTACCTCAATATGAAGCATTCTCAAGATTGCTGCAGGATTGAAAAGAGGTACTTATACACCTAACTAGTAACGTGCAATTTAGGTACATGTGGATGAAGAAACTCATAAGAGCCCCCACCCCCACCCCACCCCCCACCCACTACAACATTGCAGAATTACATCTGATCCCCCTTGCTCAGAGTTCAAGTTTGAAGAAAACTGCAACGTTTCTGAAAAATGCTGGTATTTGAAAATAAATTATATTCGTATTCTCACATGTACTTTATAATTTGTGGTACGGTCAACGTAAATGTTAACACGCGCAAATTTGTGATGGGGGAAAAAAAATGCATAATGGCGCCACAGAGCTTTTATAAAAATGCGTAACAATAAGTTCAGATACTTACCATCCGTTTCCCTTTTATGCGATTCTTTACCATTGGGAGACTGCAAGTAACTAGGATTCAGCAAAGACGTAAAATTTCTTGTACTTCCTTGCGACCCAAACATCGAATCCAGCCTTCCTAGTTGTGTATCATTCGATCCATTAGAACTCATGTTCAATATAACTCCTAGAAATAAAAATATGACACATAATGTGAAATCAACACCTGAAATAAAGTACGGACGAATAAAAAAATGATACATATGTGTGCTTTTAACACAAGCTTACCTAACTCTCACTAACCTCTCAAAATGGCGTCCTTTTCATGACGATACCGAATTTTACATGGCTTCACGGCAGATGTCCATACAATCACTCTAAGGGAATGGAACCATGGATTTGGGCCAATTGCATCTGCATCTCTCTGCTAAGATTTGCAACTTAGGAAGTCATGTATCGCCACGTCTTGTATAGCCATCTAGTGGTAATCGGTGGTAATACAACGGTTGGAGGTGAATTGCAGATTGTTCAGTCGATGAGTGGAAGAAGAGGTTGAGATCGTTGAGATGATTGAGATGTAGGTTCAATATAACGTAATTCTGTATGCTTCACGGATCAGCACAGACCGTATATGATTACCAGTCATGTTCATGTGCTCCATAAGTCCTTAAGTTAGTATGGAAGTATGGAACATAGTCGTCGTGAATTGATGTTCATGCTGGCCATGTAAAAAAAAACTATAATTGTCAGCGAATTTTATTTATTTTACTTCTTCAGTCACCATTTTCAGAGAGCATTTTAAATGTCACATACAATCATATGATAAAATACTTCTAGCGTCCTTGCGATTGCTATTTGTTGATGTCATTGCTTGAAGCCGACGTTACCGATTGGATACTTGTTTTTACAAGATTATGAACATGAGAAATTTTAGCAGGAGCGAAGTTGAAAAATATTACATAACGACAGTTTTGTCTAATACCAGCTGAGCTACAACGGTCAGCTTCGCTGCAGCATTCATCATCCTACTCGGTAAGCACTGATCTCCACATAGTACATATTCTCCAAATTCGAGTTACTTTGGCAGTTCAAGGTCTATGAACCCACAGTCAGGTAAAGTTGTCCCTGTACTTTATTAATTACGTATCAAGTCATGAAATATGGGGGAGTGGAAGTATAGCTCCACTGTTCTTCACCTGGGCACTAGCTGTAGAGTGGTCAGCTTCACCCCCTGGGAAAAGTGCCCCCAGTACCCATTGGATTAGGAGGCTGTGTGGGCCCCAGAGCCAGTCTGGATGCTATGGAAAAGAGAAATCTCTTGTCAATGCTGGGAATCGAACCCTGGCCATCTGGCCAATAGCTATACTGACTAGACTTCAGAAAATGGCGTTTTCCTGAACCGTCTGAGGCCAGACCATCCATGGAAATAATGTAGATTGGGGAAAGTTGTGTGCCCCTTGAATTGTCTGCAAAGCCAATGATATTCAGCTATCATGTGGTCACCAGCAACAGCTGTCACTTGTTCACCTGACCAGCAAAACTTAAAAGTCTCATAATTGAACAGTGAAGTTGAACAGGGGTACCTTTCAGTTGTTATTAACAATGGAATGTGATTTTGGTAGTTTTCGAGAGAGCAGCAAAATTTGTCTTTTATTTCAATGCCTGTGTTGTGTATCATAAGGGCAGCATAAAATGCACATTTTCATAGCTAAAATCTGTGTACTTATATATAGTACACTGGTANTTTGCCTATCATCTTAGGTCTTAAGTACAGTAAAACAAGTTACATGATGATGATGATGATGATGATAATCACAGTAATGACAATGATGATGATAAAAGTAAGGTAAAGTTGGCCCTGTGCTTAATGAATTAAGCACTATGCAATAGAGGTGTATGGGGGAGTGCATGTATAGATCCACATTTTCTTGACTTCAGCACTACTTGGAGGTGAGTGGTCAGCTTCAGGCCACAGCTGCTTTACCCCCCCCCCTCCCACCCAGGGAAGGAGCCACCGGTACCCATTGGATAGCTAGTGAACCCTTGAGCCAATCTGGATGACTTGAAGAGAAAATTCTTGACCCTACTGGGACTCGAACTCCAACCCCTCAGTCATTCAGCTCGTAGCCAGTCAATATACCGAATATGCTATCCCAGCTCCCTGACAATGTTCATGGTATTAATAATAAATGTAAGTGAAATGACCTTCAGTTATTTGTGTAGCTGTTACAGTAGTGATTCATCCATCCATTTCAGAATAATTCAAACACTTCCATTTGAGGTGAATATGCCATTAATAAGCAAGCAGTATGTGACCTGTGTTCTTGGTTCCCTGATGAAAAATCATGATGGTTCCCATTCTAATGCAGTTAGAACAAATTAAACACACCCACAGGTCTTGCAGTAATCCCAGTCTTTGTGAAGTAAACAGAGTTTCAATATAGGCACTTCAAAAATATGACAAAAGAGTTTCCCCATGAGAAAAACACATTTCAGTAAAGTGCTTTTGTTTCAGGTTTCAAATTTATCACCAATACAGAAATATACTCACCTGCCCCAATGAGATAAGGCCAAACTAAAAAGAGTTTAAATATCTGGGATAACATTATAAAACTTTTCATTCTCCAATTTCATAACGACTTTGTGTGAACTCCCCCCCCCCACAACAGATATTCTGAGTCATTTTAATCACACTAAATCACTGTACTTTGTACATATGCATGCTAGGAAGACTGGAGTGGCATCAGAATGTGCATGGGTTATGGCCTAAATGTGTTTAGATACTGACACATCAAATAAATTTGCCTATCTTTGTTGTGTGTGGTCAAACTGCACTGTATTACAGTTAGTACTGTTTCACACAAACACTGATTTATTTAATACATTGTAATAATTTCTATTTATTACATAAAATAGCTGTGTTGCAACAAGGCCACCAAGAACTGCAGCAGAAAATGCTTCATACTCTGAGTACTCAGATAATGTAAAGCTTTCCCTCTACTTCATTATATAATTAAGCACTATGCCATGAAGGCATGTGGGAGTCGACATACAGCTCCACCATTCTTGATGAAAGTGAATGGTAAGCTTCACACCCCTGGAGATAGACACCCTGGTACCAACTGGATAGGAGGATGGGTGGGCCCCAGAGCCGGTGTGCACACCATGGAGAAGAGAAAAATCTCTTGCCCCTGCCAGTAGCCTAGTCACTGAGAAAAAGAGAAGTCTCTGAATTCTGTCCACTATTATTTCTATAATGTTTTCTGGGACTGTAGCACATTACACCATCATCCAGAACTGGGAAAACTCAAAATCTTATGCGTTGTGGTTCAGTCTAGAATTACTTTCGCCCTGGATTTCACGGTGTTCAAAATTTCTTACTTGTATACACACATGCCATTACAAGATATCCACTTTACAACCAAGCAGGAGCTTCATACAGTCATTAAAGCACTGTGCAACACTTGAAAATACAATAGCACACACTATAAAAATTAAGTAAACCTCATCTGCAAATGAGACAAGAGAGCACTGCCATATTTTGTACAGAGTCTGATATATCTCACACAGCACAGGCATACCATGATTTGAAATGCATGAGGTACACCAGAGTAAAACCAGAAAGTGTGATTATGTGATACAGAATTGCTGAAACATAACATTATATTGCTTTACCTTTAGGAGTCATTTCTAAGAAACCATACATGGAAAAAACAGATGAAGTATGAGAGCACATCCACAGTTTAGAAAATTACAGGCAGCTGCTGTCTTTTGAATTTCCATTTGACTGAAGTGCCTTGAAATATACAAACCGATATACTACTTTGTGTCATGTTATTTGTGACTGGCTGCATGCAAATTTCATTCCCTTCTCACCATAGATTTTCTGCTGCTGCATGCCCATCCATTTTAAACCTCTGAAGCCTCTTGTTCATATAAATAAAATTCAAAGTTTCAGTTCCTACTGCACAGAAAACATATTGCATCTCCATTACAAAGACCAATCAGTTAATGTTGTTTAGAGAACTAGTGTTTATTAAGAATCATATGGAACACATAAATACGCTCTGTAGGCAAAATGCAGAGTTCTTTAATGCTAAACCATGTGGTGGTACATATAGTAACCACTGCCCCTTAAAGGGAAGACAAAGGACAATAAGCAGCAACATCAGACACAAATACATACCCACACAACTGCCACACTCAACTCAAGGTATACAGTGTCCAGTGAAGATTATACAGAAGTGACAATCACAAATTATAATTACCCTCAAATGTTTACTGAAGAAATGCAGTTAACTCATAAATTACCTAAAGCCATAGTAGGAGCCAAAATGTGTGAAGCCACTCAAATGAAAACATGATCTGTTACAACAGATATGCAATATGGCTGTTACTGATGTACATGGTGTTCATGAAGCCCTTATACAATTTACGGAAATATTAATTTTTCTTTCTTTTTGGCAGCACATCACTAATAATAAATGTACAGGAACATGTATGTGATGGTAATATTACTTTGAATTCAAGGGAGAAGTCAGAGAAGAAGTTACTCCACTCTCATCTGTGCCTGCCCCTGAGGAGGCATTCATGTGATAGTCCTGACCAGGCAGCACATTATCAGACACTCAGTTCTTAAGCTGGGGGCTTCATCTCTGACCTGGAACTTAGCTGGTAACAGACTATGGAAGTTAGTTAGTTTGCACCTGGAAGCATTCCATTTACTTTTAACAATAAGGTACCGTTTTTTCTAGCATACTTTCCATATTCTATTAGATTAAAACGTTCTGCTCAGTGCTGAAACTGAAACACACGTGTCCTAACAGACCGTAAACAGACATACAGCGTTGTGTACTGCCTTTGGGCCATACCTTGTCTGGGCCTGCATCACCCAGATGCACAATGCAGTGTTATTTCTATTGCAGCCATAGTGATTTCTAAACACTGAATGTACTACAACAACTAGGATGATAAATTCTGATCTCAGAGAAACGAAAGTAATAAACTGTAAATGGTTCTGATGCTAGTGTGTGACACTTGATATTACTCCATTCTGTTCACTGACTTAACATTCTGAACATTACACAACGTTCTGGAAATTCAACATGTTTCTGTCCCCGTATGAGAAGGTGGGGGAGGGGCACCTGTTCACTTCCCCTTCTGGTCCAGTTTCAGGTCTTCATGGATATCCCTAAAGTTTTTACTGAATGCTTTCTTATTATCTCTGATTGACAAAAAAAAAATCCCAGGTGCATATATGCAGTTGCCTGAGCTAGGTTGCTCAATGAGTGGATCACAGACAAAACAGAGTAGGTGCCTCCACACCTCTGTGCCCAAGGAGGAAACAGATCCAGTTTGTTATACGAGACAAAGTTCAGAAATCCAATGTTATTATGAAAAACTTAACACATAATAAAAGCTTCATTTTGTATATGAAAGTTACTTGTCAGAGTTCCTGCCCTCTGGAATTAGTTCTTCCAGCATCTTTCTTTCCTTCATCTGACATTATGTACGCTGGTCAGGTCAAAGATAGTGAAGCACTGTCTGCTTTGGAGATAGCCCCACATTTTGGATGAAACATACTGCCTCCATCTTCAGGGTAAAAGAGGAAGTCAAGGAAGAAACAAGCAGAAACATGTGACAAGCTGAGCTGCACAGCATAAGTCAGAACAGTGCCATGGGAACCCTCAGATCCAAAATTATTTGAAATTACTTCATGTTCATGACATACTCCTTCAAGTGACAGACTGAACCGCATACCTGATACCTCATGATAACTCATGTTTTCTATGACATCTGTGTAAAATTGTCATATTCTATGAGCAGATAGAGTCAGTGACAGCTGTGGAAACATATACTGTATTGCCAGCCTATAATCATTAGAATGAAAGACACATAACTGTCCTTCCCACACAAGTAATTTGACAATGACAATGTTAGACACAGTGATGGAGGGAAATGGGGGTGGGCCGGGACTCCACCCTTAATATCAGCACACACACCGCTAAGATGAAGGGGGGAGGGCTAAGGGGAAAACGAGATAACCCTGCCCAGTGACTGCGGAGCAACTGTCTTCTTGGTTTTAGTGCAGTTTACTTTTAAGTACATGATAATACTGTGAAGGGCATAACAAGAAGAGTTCTTGTGCTATGCTAAACCTGCCCAGAAATTGTCTTCACTGGTACTTCCACACTGTGACAACACTGGGTTCTCTCTGAACTAGACCATACTTGCAAGAACCTCAAATCCAACTAACAGTCTCCTGTGTCACCAAGCTTGCTTCATAATACTGGGGGTTATAATGATCATTATAATATATAGCACGCTGTCATAAACTAAAATTACTTAAGTTGATGATTAATACTGCCAGAACAGTCTGTCAGCTGCATGTTATAACATAACCATCCATATTCATACACTGTGCACACTCACAGCCCTCACTATAAATTAACTCTGCTGTGCTCCAGACCAGGCAGTTTGGTGGCAACTGGAGAACGTTAACCACGAGAAGACCTACTTTTGGCAACACTGTTGGGCTGGATAAGTAAAGTCTCAATCAAAACACATAACAAACATCTCAAAATGTAGAGTGGACAGTCAGTCATGTCTCATAATGCAATATAGTTTACACATGTCATGCCACAGAAATTTGATAGTCAGACTTTTCACAGATAAACTGTTATATTTTTGTGCACACAGGTTGTTTGTCAGTATAAAGGTGAATGACTGGTTATAACCAAAGTCAAACTTACGATTATTAGTAATATGCAGACTGAAAGATGTTTCACCCTGCAACATCATCATATTCAGATAGTCTTCTGGGTCGTGACACTGTGTACTTTGGTAGGTGGGGAGAAGAAACCTGCTACTTCCACCTTCTTCTACCCTGAAGGAGGCAGCATGTTCCTCTGAAACATCAGTACCTATCCACCAAACTACATGGCATAACATATCAGAAGACTGCAATCTTAATATTCACTGTCATGAGAATCTCAAATTTCATAATTTTCTGTATTAAAAAAAAAACTGTGAAATGTTCCTATGCTTTCTCTCTCTAAAGCTGACATTGAACAAGTTCACAGTTATAATACCTATATTAACCAAGGTGCTTAGCCCTCTAAAATTCCAAATGTCTTTCCATATAATGAACATATACACTTTTACAATTTAGAATATAAGATCATTAGCAAAGGCTAGCGAAATTACTACCCACAGCCCACCCATATTTACAACAGAACACACACACTCCCCCTCCCTCTCCATATATATATGTGCACAGCTCCAACTGTTCAAACACCTCACACTAACTGAATGAATAATACAAATTGTTAATTTTTACATATCTGAAAGTGTTTTAAGTACAATAATGGAATACAACTGCATCTTTAATAACAAATGTTCCTTTTAATACTTTCCAGGAATGTAAAGTCTCCTCAATAGAAAATAATACTTACAATATTTCCAGCAGAGTATTGGTTCTAAGTACAGAAAACCTGAGTTTACAACAAGTCAGTTACATGCCCACCCAAATGAAAGCTTGACAATTTTGAGAGAAGCAGACACAGATGTCTTGCAGGGTGCATCACAGAATATCCACTCAAAGTCATTTGTCATGAAGCAGATGAAGAAAGCTTGAATATGTTTGCGTGCTGCCAGGTTTAACCAAGCCCGTGGTCTTCAAAAAACCCTTGAGGTGTTTCTTCCTATAACGAAGAGAAGACACTTAAGACTCAAAGTCCTAATACAGAACAATAACTCCATAAATATTTCATATCTCCTCCATTGACATAAGTCTATATGAAAACACAATATAAAAATTTGCCGCCTCCATCTTCAGGGTATCCGCCTTAAACATGGAGACAGGAGGTTCCTGTAAAACAGTGGCAACGTTCTACCAGACCACACAGTGTCACATCCTGGAAGTCACTGGTCTAAACAGTCACAACCTTCAGATCCTCAAATCTCATGTTCTCAGCCTTTATGGGAAAGCAGCTTCCCCAGACTGAATGTCCATCCCTTTCATCTGGATTATAATGAACCTCGGCAGACATGCTACTCATTCCGATCATCCCTGATGATGTCAGTTCTGCCAGATACACATTTTACAAAGCTGTCATGCCAGAACTGGAGAAGTTCTTTCCTCTTGCTGTATCCCTGCTACATGTAACTCACAATTTTAATCAATATTCTTCCAATGTCTGTTTGTTCAACGAAAAATTATTTCTCAAAAGTCAGTCTGTAATGCTCCTTCTCGTTAGTTCCAGCTCATGACCGTTTGGGAGACATTACATAATACATTATTATTTCTTAAACAAAAAAAAAAATTATGTACTTTCTTAAAGGAGTCAGTCACAGCAAATGTGTATCTATCATTCAGTCACATTTTAGAGCAATCCCAAATTTAGTATCAGGGTCTTTGAAAATTGGTGGATATTTTAGTTGACACACTTCATAATAATACCCAGGTTCTGTAAACAGCGGAAATAACTGTCAGTGTCCGAAAACTGATTGGAGGACCCATTGCAGTGCATTTGATTTCAGGGGTTCTGAACACAGTGGCTAAGTACAGTCTGCTGTTGGGTTATGATGCTCAGCTGGTGGGTGGATTACTAGTGTGGATTCTGGAGGGGGGGGGGCTGGCATCATTAGTCTGTAAAAAAAAAAGTAACAGGCCATGAAGGCCCATAGGGTTGTGAGACGTTGAGGGTCCCACATTATCTAGACAATCGGCTCAAAGATGGCGGTAAGGTTGTCAGCCTTACGCGCCAGCCACGCTTTACTCCCCAGGAAAATTATTTAGCGGTAGCGTAGTTGGTTGAGACACTATGCTACAAGCCGGAAGGTCATGGGTTCAAGCCCCGATGAGGTCATTTGATTTTTTTTCAATTGACCTAATCCTTCCAGCCGCACTGTGGCCCTGGGGTTGACTCAGCCTCTTACAGAAATGAGTACCAGGAATCATTAGTCTGTACACTAATAAATTGAATATACTGAAATTCTTGTTAATTTCACCATAAAATTTAATCCAGACAATTCTGTCTTACTATCATGCTTGCTGCACAACACATGAATAAGAAGTGATTACTTTTATAGAAATGCAAGTTAGGTTACACAGTATGAATAGAACAATTATGGATACTGTCACACATTTGCCAACAGGAAACATTTACAGGTGCACTAAGTGGTTTGTTTGGATTGAAAATAGGAACAAGGTTCAAATGATTAGGGCCAATGGAAACTAAGCAAGTTCACGATATAGAAAACTAGCCTCATGACAATCTAAAAACTTCTCATTTGCTAGTCTGTTTAACAGTTAAGATAAGAGTCACATAAAGATAAGCTGGCTACTGTTCTGAATGAATAGCTTTCTTGTGACACAAATAAATGGAATTTTAAAATTGTATGATGAGGCAGCATTCTGTGCAATATTTTGTAGCTGAAACTTTCTTAAACAACTATCATTCATGTGTGCTGGTTGCACATAACCTAAATACAGCAGCTTGAACTCTGATCTGCGCATGAAGAAATGGTCCAAACAGATAATGCATGTTCTTAAGTAAGCTCTGGGGAGCTTTCATCAAACTCTGTGATGTTAATATTTCTGTATTTCCCTTCTTCACAACTGAATTTTCTTTGTCTGTAAATGAGAGAGTAAAAATAAGTAAAGGCCAGAGTGAATTGTTTTCATGTCCGTCCCAAGAGTCTCCTGATGTACTTACTGAAGAAAACAAAGTAATCTAGAAAAATGTATCTTCCTGTGCAAGTAATGTAAACAGATAATTGTTATCAGTATTCACCCATCAGACTCTGTATCTATTGAATTTATACAGAACATCAAGATGTTAAAAACAACAATGGAAAGTATTACAAATCCAATTCTGTCAGATGTACAGGTGACTAACACATTCTCTGGATAGAAGACAAACAATAAACAAACCACATTGGTCTACTACACAGAAATCTTTTCTTATTAAAAGGGATGAATCAGACATGAACATTCAGGTGGCTCACACAGGAAAGCAGCAGGAAACTACTAGAAAAAGAAAACAAATTTCTATGGATAAGTGAAATGTGAAACACATTATTTAAAAATGCTACTGGTTCACTCACTACGAAACCACAGACGCAGGCAACTGCAACCTTCATCCTAAATAACTGAAGGTCAAAACTGTTTAAACAAATGCTAAGTAAGCAATACAAGATCTACAATTCATCACTACATTTATCTGTCCATGACACTGAGTCATTAATACATACATTTAATAAAACATGAAAGTTATTTCAGTGTAAAGTAACCTTAACCCCTTCCATAATACACACTAGGTATCTCATTTAGAAGCAATGGTCCTTGATCTGGTCTGTATTTATTTTGCTTCATAAGCTCAGAGGCATAAATGTGTCTCCCATCCATAAAAAGTTCATACGAACCGTTCTTTGCTCTACAACAATATAAATTACACATTTACATGGAATTACACTAATATAAGCTGGTCTCTTCAGGTAAAAAGCATAGAAATGGGTATAAGCTGAATCACTTGGTTCATCTTTTCCAAGGTAAGTTCATAATCCTTCATACAGGATACATCAGGTATGAGAGGAGTGAATTCAAAATACCAATGCCCATATTACTGTGATAAAATACATACACATAGTATGAAAACTGGGTCAGTAAATGAATCCTTCCATGCTGACTTTACTTCAGAGTCAGTGCATCAATTTGTCAAGTTTCTTCTTATCATGTGGCCTCAAATTATACAACAATCTTGTCTGTCCATTCAACAAACTTTCATCATATGCAATGATGAATACATACAATCATTTACATATACAGGGTTATTCAAAAAGAATGAACCGATTTTATTATGCAATATTTTATTAAAGGAAAGTAATACAAAACTCCAGCCAAGTCACAAGTATTCTACTCACAATCAACTTTTATTTCCTATCTTACAAGTGTTCAATGTGGCCACCACCTGCAGTATGGGCAACATCAATGCGATAAGAGAATTCCTCCCAGGCGCGTATCAGCATATCATGATGCACTGATTTAACCGCTGATGTTATTCAATGTTTAAGGTCATCGAGGTTAGTGGGTAGCAGTGGAACATAAACGTGATCTTTTACATATCCCCCACAAGAAGAAATCGCACACGGTGGGGTCTGGGGATCTCGCAGGCCAACACAAAGAGCAAGGTCTTTGGTCCCCTTCCAACCAAACCATCGCAGGGGCACTTTTTCATTTAAAAAAGCTCGGACCATCAGGTGCCAATGGGGCAGTGCTCCATCTTGTTGAAAAATGAAGTCATGCGAATCTGCTTGCAGTGAAGTGAAGAGCCAGTTTTGGAGCATATCGAGATAGGTTTGTCCTGTAACGGTCTTTCCTTCAAAGAAAAAGGGACCATAAACCTTCTTCTGAGACACAGCACAGAAGACATTCACCTTAGGGGAATCTCTTTCATGCTCAACTGTTTCATGTGGGTGCTCTGTTCCCCAAATATGCACATTGTGACGATTGACTGTGCCGCTCAAGCGAAAAGTCGCTTCATCACTAAAAATTAAATGTGAAATGAAGGTTTTGTCTTCCATCGTCTCCAGCATCGAATCGCAAAATTCCATCCGCTTTTGTTGTCATTGGTAAGCGCCTGAATGAGCTGCAGTCTGTATAGTTTCAAATGTAGACGTACTGTTAGCACACGCCAGACAGTGGATTGAGGGATCGCAAGCTGACGGCTAACTGATTTGTTGACTTCCGCAGGCTCCTGTCAAACGCAGCACAGATTCTTGCCACTTGTTCCTCCGAGACTCGTGGTCGTCCTGGACTTTTTCCTTTACGCAGACACCCACTCTCTTGAAACTGTCGAAACCACCATCGAATGTTCTTAGGACAGGGCGGATTAATGCCGAATCGCCTTCGAAAAGCATGCTGCACCATGACAACTGAATTTGTTTTCGCAAACTCGAGAACGCAGAACACCTTTTGCTGAGGACTCACCATTCTGAGGGTAAATGAACAACTGAACGTTGCTGGAAGAACGACGCAATTTCAGCGCCCCTGTGCCAGCCATTCACAACTTAGATAACTCCTCTTTCAAATGGTCACTGACTCATTCCATGACGATGCTTGAGAACCGAAGCAATGTGTCATGAAATCGGTTCACTCTTTTTGAATAGCACTGTATATTTGGACACACACAATTCCATCTTCAAAAGATCAACTTTACCCTTTGAAGATGCCTGAATTTAAATGTGAATTATATATTTCTTCACTGTATGTGACAAGAGGCATGGGAAAATAATAAAAAAAATCATTGCATAAATTTGTACTTCTAAGATAGTTTAAACCAAAAACAGACAGTCTGAACTGTCGAGAGGTCAAAGGAGAAATAATTTTCACTGATATTATCAAATACTAGTGATGTACCATTCATAAGCAAAAAATGTCTTTCACAACATGGAAAGAATTAAAAAATACACTTAAACGGTTAAGTGTTTCACAGTAATTCACAAAGATATGCACGGGCAATGCATTATTACATTTCACATGGTCGAAGTCCTTTCCGCATGCTTTACAGAATGTGTAGAAGTGGCCCCTTTCATTACTGCCCTCCATATCAAGGCATGCAAATTACAGAGCTGGCATGCATCACATGCAACATATGTGCTAATAATACTCTTTTATTTCACTCATGCACTGACAAGCAATGTAAACTGTAATGTTCCATGCTTCATAAAAAATGCAACTAACTCCAAGGAAGCAGAGCCCTTATTGGGAAGCTGATAGTAGCCCAGCTGGTCAAGAAATCCTTTGTCACTTAAAAAACTCGAAGATTTTATGCCAGGTTCACAAGAGCTCACCACTAGACGTAACAAACAGCCACATGAACGCAGTCCACACATACACCTCCCCCACCACCACCACTTCTTTAAGATCTATTTTAACATTACTATCACATCTATGATTAGGTCTCTCAAGTGGTCTCCATTCTTTCAGTTTTCTAAGTAAAATTTTCTATGCATTTCTCATCTCTCCCATCCATGCTACATGCCTCATCCATTTCATAATCCTTGATTTGAATCACTGTAACAGTACTTGGTCAGCATAAATTATGAAGCCCCTCATATGGAAACTTCTCTCCATAACTCAGACAAAGAACAACATCCAACATGATGCCCATGTAATGAAGGTGGTTAAGGGCCATCTGCAAAAGTGAGTAGGGAACTATTAGGACTAAACAGGAATTTCTTGGGACATGTGAGGATCTACTTGAATTATGATTCTGTCACTTGTGACCCCATGAAGCCCAAATCAGCCCATTAAAAGTACTGTCTCATTCAAAATGCGGGACTGTGGATGGATGTTTTGTTATTCAGTAAGGGAATGTACAATGTGTCACAGTCAGTCATGGTGCAAGGGCTTGCAAAGCCCAGCTCTCAGATCTCATCTACATGTTATTTTGTTGGTTATTTGACAAAGGAAGCTTTCAGTATTGACTACCCCGTGTCACGTGATAGGATGACTGATGAATGCTAAGTGGAGAGGATTTGGAAGGAAGTGGTTGTTGCCTAAATTAGGTACTATTCTGCATGAAGGGACTGTGGAAAACCATGAAACACCTCAGTCAGGATGGCCACTGGACCTGGCTATGGTTCCGACCGAGCACAGTATGAATACAAGGGTTGAATTTCACCACTACACCAACCTAAAAGTTGTACTGGTTATACACAGGATATTATGAAATGAATCTCGTTGCCTCCATGTTCTGAACACATAACACTTCACTGTGTATCTGCATCCAGAGTACAGCCTAGTGGGAAGCAATCTACAGTGACACTGAATAACCACAAACATGAGTGAACAAGATGACGGGCTTTATTAGACCAATGTCCATGTTTTCCCAGCAATATAAATATTTTAAATTTAAACACATAGTCACAGACATCAATCATTTTACAAGTAAATTCTGAAAAAGGTAATTTATTTCCCAGTATATTTATTGTGTTTAAAATAATTTAAGAATGGTGTGTGTCAAACTTTCAATTGATCTTATATTATTTACTGCCACAATGTCTAAAAAATATTTTACAATATAAAATACATAAAATGCTTTATCATTGTCAAAACTTTAAATTCAACACATAAAATGTACATTTTCTTGTGTACTATGAAACAGCAATTTGGCACTGTATACACATCATTAACACAGAGAAGAAAACAAGCAATTATCCACTTTAAATGGAAATGTGTCGACCTTTCAGCAGTTCTATAAAATTACAATAAATGTCTACAAGCTGTCATGACAGGGTACAAACGGAAACATACTGGAAACATCAAAACTGTTTCTGTATAGTCACATTTTCAAGAAACCCAGAACATGGAAGAGGCGTGGTTTGCAGCTGAGGACTTCAGCCATATCAAAACATACCTGACCCTGCATAAACGTAACACATTACTTAACAGTACTACTGTCTTCTGGGGATGTGACACCATGCATGTAGTCTGGTACAAGTTCACCAAAGTTTTGGAAGAAAGTACTGGCCCCATCTTTGGAGTCCAAGAATAAGCTGGGCAACCAGTGGAGGGAACTTTGCAGACAGTACAGCTGTGCAAAACATCTGTGAACTTGTATGAGACTATACGTACGGCGTCATGTCCCAGAAGATGGGTACACTGTAGGTTTCACAGGAATGTAATGGACTAATTACATTACATTAAAAATATGAAAATGTTCTGAAAATATTTAAAATATACATTACTGATATCCAGATATGTGCCTGCCTGAAAACCTGCAGAAAAATTTCTCCCTTCTTTCACTATATATATTTCAGGCTTCATGTAAAACATGACAATGGATTCTGCACTGGAACAAGTTTGACACTTGATGCCAGCACCCAAGCTACGTGTCGGTCGCAGGTCACAGAAACCAAAGGATCAGACCCTCTTCACATTATTATGCATGAAACTTACGGTTATACACTTAGACTGAAATACCGCTGAGAGTATGCCACACCTCGTGTAGGGAACCTTAGAGAACAGGTCCCACGTCTTCAACGAGCTCTCCCATGTGGAAATTTTGGTTCAATTGTAGGTTGAGAACAGAATTCTGTAACTTCTTAATGACGACATAACAATCTATGTCACTATATGATGATGACACATCATTAAAGATATTTTAACTCACTTCTGGTAGGTATATTACAAAACCACATTCCTCAACCATGTTTACAACTGGACCTTGGAATATTTCATTGCACACAAAAATTCTTGCACCCTGAATATGGTTAGCAACAACTTTTATCATAAATAACATCTCTTCCATTTAAATTTGTTAAAAATGAACACAAGTTAGGAAATATAAAAATTTCTTACAGTATGAAGAGAGCAATCGGACATAAAGAATCATGAGTAAGCAAGCAATGTATGGTACAATGACACTGAGAGGCAAGTGACCAACATGTGTATGTGCTGCTGCTTTACAAAACTATGCAGCTTGCAAGAGATCTGACTAGAGCCCAGCAGTGGAGACAGCAAAGGGAACCCGAGACACTGAATCTGAACAGACAAGAACATCTTAATTATTATCACACATTCGTTGAAGGTGCATAAAATGAATGCAGGAAGGGGAAAGCTGTGCCTATCTGACAGCACATATGTATCATACCTGAAACTACTCGACATATTTACATCAAACTTGGCAATGGCAGGCAATCTACAATAAATGCTGCATGGTAAACTTAATTTGATCTGCACTGGTCTAACATGACCCTTACATGAAGCTCAAATTCTCTCAAATAATTTCGTTCTATAAGAAACCTGTACTGATGCAAAATAAACATTTCATGAAATTTACGTGATTCACTGAGAGATTTATCGATATGGTACATGTTTAACAAAATTCAAGCACTGCATGTGCAGTGCTGTATCTGTACCACAATTATCTTTATAACTACAGATTATGTTTGCACTAAATAAACATCAAAGCCAATGAAGCGCACAGAATTTTACACTAGAATGTGTGGAGTCTTTTAACGCACAGTGGTACCTACGTACTGCCTGCTTTAACATACTAAAAACTCCACATTCTGTTCACACACAGTATATTTGTGAGTTCAGTATGGTTCCCCCAAGTAGCATTAACCAGTTGGTCATTGTCATGGAGATGTGATGTTATTTCCTGTGATGTATGGCCTGAATGTCTGTATGTTATTTATATGAAATTTATGACAATAAGGCATGAAGACATTCTGCTTATAAGTTGTGCCACAAGAACCACAAACATTACTGCAAAAATGCAAATAATTTCCGTAACACTGGTTGCAATATTAACTTCCAAAGCAACACCATTAAAATTTCTGTTCTAGAATGTAGGTATCTCCACTGCTGTCCAATTACAAAACATTTCCAAAACAAACCAACATGTCTCTGCTGACAAACTTCCCAATTCCCTGATATTGCCTTTGTGCTAATGCTGGGCTGGAAGGAAATTTATTACTCTTTGTCAGTTATCATTATTGCTAATTTAAAAGATATGGACAAATTATTTTCATTATAAAAATTGCATATAGCATATATAAATGAATGTTTTTTGTTTGTTTTCTTTTTCCAAATTCTTCTATTGCTGCAGGTTTGTAACTCTTCTTTATGAAAGAGTATGTACACAAATTAGCTTTCACTGACCTGCAGACCAACTTCATCAGGTTGTCACTCTGTCTTCTTAAATGATGCACATCAGTTTAAATAAATTCAGCAGTTTTTCAAAATATATTCCCACCATAAAGTTCAGAAATAGAGCTAACTTCACGACCATTCACTTTATGGTGCCCAACAAAGGGACACAAAGCAAAGCCCAGATAACTCTGCCCATAAATCATATCTGCATGTTTCATATGATGTTCACAAGAAACAGTGATTATTTCCCTAAACAGAATTAACCAGTTCATCTTGTAATGGAAATTCAGTTTGCTCTCTGTAAGGCAGAAACTGCATCCTCAAATATTATTTAGATAAGTTTCATTCAGGCTTCAAAGGATGAGAACAGAATTGGGAGAAGTGCTCTGATGTGACTTCACAAGGTGTCTGTTGGCCAGCCGCTTGAAGATTAGAGTTGAGGTCGCACTACAGAAGCCCTATCTCTCTCAGAGCCCCTTCGACTGCTTCATCCTTCACAGGGGAAAGAAAATCAACTGTTGCAAGTCTCTAACCGCATGACATTATGCCTGAAATGCTACAATCTTAGGAAGTACGGTAGATCCCTGCCAAACACAGATTTCATGAGCTCTGTTTTAACTGTCTGCTCTTCCTTACATGCCTTTTGTGCCAGCAAAATGCCACATCAGTCTAGCAAACCCAAACCAGACAGTTATCAGTGATCTTTCAGTAACACTACTTCCACTTTTCTAATGAATCTAACAGTTCTCAGAACCTCTCACATTAGCTCTTTCAGTACTAAGAACAAAATGTCTTCCACTTATGCTGTGAAAAGTTGGTAACATATGTGATAATGAACTTTCCTGCCATATCTTGACAATTCATGCCAACAATTTACAGCCTTTCAGTATTCAGAATACTGAAACAAAAGACATCACTCGTTTTTTGAACCAACTTCAGTACCGAAAATGTTGATACGGATACAAATTGAACTGAAGACATTTATTTACAGGGAACATATTCACAGATTAACTGTATGAAGTGATTGTCTTCTATAATGAGAGAACATGTTTCCTGGAGTCAAGTCTCCTGAAGATGGATTTGTAACCCCTGCATTTGGCAAGAATCAACTGTACATATTTCTGTCAATGCATACGCTACCCACAAACAAACAACAGAAACTGTGGTAACAACACAAGTATATTCATCATGTAACACATCTGAGCCCTGTAAATAATATTATGGATATTCTGTGGTTTCAGAAATTCTTACTGAGTGACCAGCTGTGCCAATTTGGAACCAAAGCCAACATTTCAGACATCTGGTCTGCCCCCATCATCAGGGAATAAATGCCCAAAAAGACTTCATCAATTTTAATCACAGACCTTGAAGAAATATCTGTGGTGTTATGGGAAACAGACTTAGGTGAAAAACTAGTCAAGATAAATGCACCACAAAATTTTCCTTATTAATGTCACTAAGCACAATACTTTCCATTTGGTGACACAGTGACACATTACGCACATTATTGTACAGATGTCTAAAGTTGTTTCTTCTACTCCTGCAAACTGATACTTAGTGATTTCACCGTTTGCTACAACATCACAGATGTTCTGAGGATGGGAAGTGGATGGAACTGGCTCAGGATTGTGTCCGATGGCAGGCTTTGGTGTTGAACCTTCAGGATCTGCTACAAGAGAGTCAGCCAGTTCAGGAAGTGGTACATTTGAACAACTGGTTTCCATTATAATAGCAAATCAGTCCTGGCTGCTTATGGAAGAGATGAAAATTTAAAATATAAAGTGAGTCCCTAAAGACTGGAGCAGATCCAACTCCAACAGTGTTATGCTTATCAAATATACCTCACGGCAAAATGTTCAGCACAACACAGATCCTGCTGTCTCGTACTGTACTTAAGGGTTTTCACAAGCACTACTGCTTGGTGGGCATGTAATTCAGTGGAACACAGGGTAAGTATTAGTGTTTGGCAGTTTCTTCATATATGTTGGTAACAATGATGTGTTAGCAAATGTTTGATGAAAGTGGAAACAGAATATGCCAAAATGTACACAAAAGTGTAGTGACAGCAAGGCAGATGATGTCATACTGTGTGCGGATAGAGAATTTTAAACAGTGCTTCAGTTACAACACTGATGGCTCAAGAATTGTACCACAACCAAAGAAAGAGTGTTTATTAAAGTACATGAAATCATTTCCACAAGTATACCAATGTCATATGCCACTGATGTTGGTGCAACCTGGTTTATTTATGTCAATATGAAGTTGACCTGCAACTGGCAATACACAATGAGGGCAGGTATGTGTGTCATCTGACTGCATGTCTCACTCCACAGTAGTTCTCATGTACTCACACAGGTGGTAGCTCAAATGACTGAAACTGTGTGCTCTGAAGGGTGAACATGTACCTTCATTCGATGGTTTAACAAGGAAAAGTGACAGAGGAAATGAAGAAAGAAAAGAAAAAGATTCCCACTGAATGTCTACAACCATATCAATCCGTGAAATTTAATATTTACAGAAGAACAAATTGCAACTATATGTACCCATACCAGCATTAAGAACTCTATTCTGCCCACACACAGTGTGTGTCTGTGTGTTCCATACGGTTCTCAGATTAAACAGCATTAACCGGCTGCTCTTCGTCATGGAGATGGAGTGTGTTTTCTGTGAGACAATGAATCTTTATATGCTACTTGGAGGCGCATTTCTCAGATTTGAAACTAACTGATGCTCTTCCTGGGGAGCCCTGAAAAATGGGCTGATGACAAAGATACTGAATTCGCTGTGGTCCTAAATGACCACATCAAGTTACATTAATACAGTTAAGAGAAGAGTCCTTCATGTATATATGGTAATTATTTTTCTGAACTGCTGAATCAGCACTTTTGTGGGATGAGATGCCTCACAGTTTTGTTTTATTCACATCAAAGGGGCCTCACATCAAATGAGTTTGGGAAGTGTCTCACTCTTTAAAGAGTTGACTTCTTTAGCAGCAGTAAATAAACATTCTGAAAATCACACACAGAAACCTCTTTTAAAATATATGTAAAATAAATGTGAAGTATCCTGTGAGAACCAATTAAACAACGGCAACAAATTAAACAAACAACTAGTACATGCAGTGCATATTACAGAAGCATTCCATGCACAAACAACAGCTTGCAACTTAATTATATTTAGAGAGCCTGTCTGGATATCTTACACAGGTTCCTGCTTGAAGTCCATGCACAAAATGGGACAGACTGTAGGCTATTCAGCAGCACACCAACTACATATGATGCTGAATGATATAAGAGGATATTCTTGCTCGGTAAATTTGAAAGGACTGAGGAAAATCCACAGCCTATTTCACTGTGTAACTGAACTACTGTTTTTTTTTTTTTCATTTGCGCTACAGCCCTCATTTGAGCCTAGGCATACCTCCATGAAACTTTCCGTTTCACTTCGATTTACTAGATCTTAGACATATGGTAGGACTCCTTGGGCAGGTGATCAGCTCGTCGCAAGACCTCTACCTGTACACAAACACAGAAAAACGCACACAAACATTCATGCCCTGAGTGGGATTCGAACCCACAATCCCGGCTTCCGAGCGAGCGATGACAGTGCATGCCTTAGACCACTTGGCTACCGTGACCGGCCAAACTACTGGTATACCATCACAAATAACAGAGATTACTCTTGTTTTGTCAGGAAATATTAAGTCACCAGGGCAGAAGCCTCATGTCGCTGCCTGGTGGACAAGAAACTCACAAGAGCCAGTCCATGTCATGTCAGTTATAGCACCAAGGCATTCTTATCTGGAGAGATTGAGAAAAAGCAATAAAGACAGCTGATCATGTCCAAGCCACTGTCCCATTCTGGTTGACAGTCATTCAATTTGCCTGCAATCATAGCTCAACAAAATGCTGAACTATAAAACGACTTCTTGTATCTATCTGTTGCCCTCTTTGACCTCCATCCAGTTTCTTAATCAAGGTGTACTAGTATAATTCTTGTTAAAAATTCAATTAAGTCTCTTCATACGTTAATGTTTACAATTCAACAGAGTTGCTGTAACATTAAGCTTCAACTGCCAACACAACACTGAAACCACCACAACATAAACTCGCTAAGAATCTCAAAATATCCTGTCATCATATTGCACATGCAGGTCGAGTTTCCAGGAAAAAACCTTTCCTCCTGCTTATTCATCCCCCCCCCCATTATTCCCTCCTGTCTCTCCTCCTTCAACTGCCAATGCTATCATCATCATTCATATCCATTTCTTTCCTCCCTCTCCTTCACATTACAGCAGTTTAGATCATCTGGTGATTAACGACATCTGTCACATGTCAAGCGTGAACAAGGTGTGTCCCCTGCGACTGCAAACATCGCAAACGTACAAGAAGGTGACCTTCATACAGCATGGCACATTGCTCTCTTTATTTCTCACTGTGTCAACATACATATACAGATACAAACGTCTGAAACATAAATAAGCATGCGAGCGCGCACACACACATGCGTACCAATGACTGCTAGTGTTAAGTTGTAAACATAGGTTAATATGCTACAAATGATCAAGACATGCACACACGAGACTTTTCATGCAAGTTCCCCCGAGTCAGAGACCAGCCGCAACAGTATTGATCGTCTGTTCAGTGGCATGAAAGAAATGGCACAGGACCCTCAGGTCTATCACGTTTTTGATTCAGGTAGTAATTATTATGACAGTTCACAAATGGACCAGGATGGAGAATTTCAGTACCTACAATATAAGATAGCTCAGCCATAGTTTACATTCTACCCTCACTGGAAGACTTGTAGCATACTGTACTAATGGTAAAGTTCTTCACCTAAACATGAAACATCTGTGTATCAAGTACTGGTTAAGCATTTATTTTATTGAAATGTAAAAAACACTGGTACTAAGCCACTTACTCCCAGAGAAACAGACAAATTAATCTGCACAAAAAAGGAGCCACTTTTGTCCAGGAAAATAAGAATTTTTAGGATCTGCTGTCTCTAGAGAGATGTCAAATAATGTAAAGAGCAAAGATATGACACTCAGCATGCACTCATAAGACAAATCTGTAAAGCTGACATAAATCCTGACAGTGGACCTGTACAGGAACATTACATTGTCTGAAGCCTTCAAACAGAGGAGAGGAAAGGGTCAAATTGTAGCCAAAAGACGCTGAAATATACTTATCAATCTTATCTTTATAGGAACAAATGCAGAAAATATTCCAACCACATTAAACACCTGTGGTATAAATTATAAGAAACATATCATGATGGAATGGTACAGACAGTATATTAGTTATAAGTTGTCTCTCTCCATCTGACAATCACACATCCAACTCGCATACTACAAAAGATATTCTCACACCACGTGCACCTCCTGGACCATATGCTGGTTTGATCCCATCACATTTTTTTTACTTAATCCAACTTAACACAGTCAGAACTCTGTATTCCACTGATTGCACACTCTGACCTCAGAAGTGCACCCACTAAAATAATGTAAATACATACATGAATCATTGTATGCACCCAATAATAACAATATATAATACAACAATATTACGTGGTGTGTTCAAAAAGTATCGAACCTTCTTTTTTCCCGCGTAAACCAGTGAAGCGCGGGAGGCTCCCTTCAGTGGAGATGTGGAGGGGACATTCATATGCAGTCATGAATTTTTCCCCGCCCGCAGAAAGCGTCAGTCGCTGGCAGTCAGCCTATGAGTGAGGACGTGTAGTGAGCGCTCGTCAGATTCCAGTAAGGTGTAAAATGATGGAACAACATGAGCAGTGATATTGCATCAAATTTTGCCAAAAGCTTGGAAACCATTCGCAAGAATCAACAGGCTTTTGGGGACGATGCCATGAGCAACTCATGGATAAAGGAGTGGTACAACCGCTTCAAAGATGGCCACACATCAGTGGACAGCGAACCGCGTTCAGGCAGACACTCAACAAACCGAAATGAGAATATCATTGAGCAAGTGCGGACTTTGGTCATGGAGGACCATCGTGTCACAGTCCAAGAACTTGCGAACGAGATAGGGGTAAGCATTGGATCAGGACATTCAATTTTGACTGAGGATTTGGGCATGAGGAGAGTGTCCGCAAAATTTGTACCGAAACTACGCATCTGATTCAGACTTTTGTCGTCAAACACAACATCCCTGTGGTTCATTAGGCTCCCTACTCCCCCGAAATGGCTCCGTGTGACTTTCGGCTGTTTCCCAAGCTGAAAATGGCACTGAAAGAAACCCAATTTGAGTCAAGAGAAGACATCATGCGGAACGCGACAGCCCGGCTGATCAACATTCCAAAAGATGCGTTCCAGAAGTGTTTCCAACAATGGCGGAAGCACTGGGAGAAGTGTGTGCATTACCAAGGAGACTACTTTGAAGGGGATTAGGGTTTTGTACCTCCAAATCAATAAATGTATTTCTGCCGACCAAAGGTTCGATACTTTTTGAACACACTACGTACTCATTCAACTGCCAAAACAAGTCTCACAGGAGACACAGGTACAGACATTACACACTTTATACACAAAGAACCACGTATCTCACTCTCACATCACTCAATTGCAAGCAGCACTTGCACTGGTACAACATAACGTCGCTTGCAATGGCAACCAACTTTGCAGACATCAGATGTACAGAGCGGCCATCAGGCCTGCACAAATTCTGGGTGCCACATCACCACTGCACTTAAACTTTTCATGGCAGAACTCAGAATTTTCTTCTGGTGTATTACTACAGCCACATGAGCCACTTCCTTGAATTTATCCTTTTAATACGTTTATCTCCTTCCCTCCTTTCATCTGTTTCATATTCCTTTATCCAGCCTACCATAATTCCTGTTCCCACACTCCTAGCAGCAGCAGATACCAGTACCCTAGCATTGCTGTGTTCAGTTTTCTCCAAGCTCAAAGCAACTGGCCATTATTTATATGCAGATGTTTCAGTTGCCACTTGTTAACGAAAATGAGAAAACTTCTCACCCAAGGTATTTTGTAGTTTATTTTGGCTCCTAGTTTTTGAAGATGGCTATTGGGTGTACAGGAAATTTGTGCAGGCCTGCTATATAAATGAATAAATAAATAAATAAATATGTATATATAAACCAACATAACAGTACCTCAGTGACCTGTGAATGATCCACTGTTTTATATTAGAAACACAGTGTTTCAGAAACTAGCTCTAACACAGGCAAATGTGACCTATCTGATAGATCCAGTGGAATGAACTAGTCTCAACATTACTAGAACAGGACTAGCTAGTGCACTAAGACAGACACATAGCCAGCTTCCAAAAACCTTACACAATAATAATGTACAAATATAAAATCTGTAACAGGCCTTCATCAAAAAACATTTCAAAATTAATAACATAATAACAGTATCCCACATAAACATACCACAGTACAACAATACTTCACCTGACAAACCTCACAATGCCAACTATCTTGTTTCCACACACAAAAATAAAGTGTGAACTCGTATTTCTTACTCATTCTGGTTACAGAACACAAAATGTAAAAGAAAAAGAAGTGCATCAGGTGTGTAAGGCACTTACAAAACAAAATCAACTCTACAGGGCTCATGCAGACTTGCCAGAGTTCCTTAATATTCACACTGAATGTTCTGAACAATGAATATATTTCCACACCTGGCTCTTCAATTCTCAGGATAAAAAAATTCACTTCTCTTTAGGAAGCTCAATAACAAGACAACTCATAATGAATTCACTGAGCACATAATCAATATGACACATTTGTATCAGTACCCTACTCATCATAATTACAAATCATCACACTGTACCATGTGACCTCCCAAATACCACAGCAGCATGGATGTCCAACAAGATGAAAATTCCTCATCTATGAACACATTCATGATCCATCATGCCCTGACTACTAGTATTCATTTAAACCAACAGAAAAGAGTAATGCCCAGCACACAGCCATCTGAGGAGTTTCTAACTCTGTCTCTTCAAGCACAAACACCAGGTTCATTAAACTGGCACAAATATGGACACTTCTCTATCATCTCATTTTGCTTAAAGAGAGCCGTTTTGGAAGCTGGCCTGACTCTGCTTCCACTGTCAAGTATAAGCAAGTGTTAGGTCCATCATATGGAGCTGATCGCTGTTCCTGCCTGGCATTTCTTTAACCAAAATGGGAAAATGGAAAATGTTCAACACATGTCAGTCAAATGACACGTCCTCATTATGAACTCTTATGCTAACATCTCAAGTAAAAATCCTAGAACGTGTAACTTCCCTCATGCATATATATATGAACAGAACTGCACCAAACAAGCATGGATCCAAACATTCTAAAACTCCATCCCTCTTCTACGTGTGTTAACACTTTCTCATCCTCCTCCTCTTCAGCCCCCTCCTATCAACTACACTTGTGCAAAATTAGGGGGCGACACTTCAGTACACTTTATGTACAGCAAAACTCTGCCATCTGTAGTTCCTGTGTGTAAACTACCAGGTTAGATGTCAATGAACATAAAGAGGCAAAGACATATCATTCCAGCATTTGATCATAATGTGGCATTAAATTCATGAAGGTGGTCACAAAAGGCTCAAACAATAGAGCTGCAGGCTAAAGTTACAATTTTGGAAGCCCTTACTGACAGACAGGAAAGGGTTAACATTAGAAGTAAGGACAGAGCATCTGCAATCCCCAGGAAAATGACATCATCACATGCTCCTCCCTCCCTCCAAAGAAGACTGCTTCAGCTGCATATGATTGGAAACAGGCGGCTGTGACCTGCTGCAAGGCTACATCAACACAGCTGGCCTCGGGGCCATGGATTGAACGAGGGTCCTTCCAGACATGAAGTAGGCACACTAAGAATTCAATCAAACCGTGCAGAAAAAGCAGACTGGAAATATTATGAACAATATCTTCGCATAAACTTGTGAGTAACATGTCTCAAACTTATTGGAATGCCTTCATGGCAAGACTAAGATCAACATTTCCTTCCTTCAGTTTTCCTGATCTTGAAGCAAGGACCACTACATAAACATTCATTCCTTGTGTCTTGAAGTAGACAAACATAAACATGGAACATGACTAGACATGTGCACCTACAGTCAGTCTGACTCAGTCACAGCTACATGAGGGTGGTGCAAGCAGGTGACAAACACTGTGAAGTCTTCCACTGTGTTAAGGGAACAAAACATCCTGCCTCCATCGTCAAGGCAGAAGAAGCTGTCTGTTCCTCCAAAACATTGGTACCAACCCACTAAACTACATTTGTGTCACAGCCAAGATGACCACAATATGAACATATTACTTTTACTAGAAATATGATTGTATAAATAAACAGCACCACATGAAATTACAGATAATGCATAAGAACACAGGCGACTGTGCTGAAACAACAATACACACTTCCTGACTTCTTCATGTCAGGTACTGGTTTGACTACATATCCATTAGAATACTGAACATGTAGATCACATCTGTGTGATTCAATTAAAATTAGCGCTATATTGTCAGCATTTAAATTCAAAGCCACCCTCAACTTCAACTGCAATATTATTTCACATGCATAGTGAACTTCCTTGGCTCTGTGTCACATTACTGCAAAGGCACATGCATAGTACAGCTGCCTAAGAGATGGATTTTTTCAATACTACTATCATTACCCCCCCCCTCCAAAATTTCAATTCTGGCCATCAGCTCAGCAGGGCATGCCTTCAAGGGCTGTTAAAGGAATCTGAGACTTTAAAAGCAACAGGATTACAGAAACTCAAACACAACAGACTAAGAGCACAAAAACAGGACAACCAAACATTACACTGCAATTATCAATAACAGCAGCCACAATGATGCAGAATAATTGTGCGCATGCGCACACACAAACATACAAGACAAAGAGCTGAAGTAATCTGGGCATGTGGACACTGCAGAGTTCACCAACATAAACAGTCAACCCCCTTAAAGACTATTTTTATTTAGGGACATTGTCAGAAGTGCTGCAAACATCCATCATGCAGGAAACAGCCAAACAAATCAAAGTGTGGACTGTGTTGCTGTTTGTTTACAGCCTCCGGATATGCTCAATGCTGACATCTCTCGACTTAAGGAAGGGCAAGGAATCTGTTCCCAAAGGTCACATTTTGTTACTGGCCATGTAAGGCGGTGAGAAGGACTGTCGATCACATAACATGGGCTCCAAGCCATCAGAGGGAGGTGCTCATCACCTTCACGTTCCTAAAGTTTCTTTCACTTTAGAAGATTTCAATCTGTGAGCAGAAAACTCCAACCACAGATGTCAAACTGTGAATGGAAGTCCAGGATCCAACTGGGTCCTAAGACAAGGAATATAAAACTAATCTGTGGAACTATGGTATCTGACAGCATTCCAAAATGTGTCTCCATGACACAAATGTCACCAAAGCCGACTGGTCAATTCAGCCACTTGAAAACTCTTCAAATTCTTGCCACATGGAAAGTTGGAATCAAAATCATGGGTCCAACATACGGACAGCAATACAGCTGTAACACTGTTACACTGCCAAAATTGGTTTCATTCATGCTTGTCATGCACTGTAATGCTAGGAACATCATGCAACCAACACTGTTACAAATTATCAATACAATACTGTGAGTCTGCTCTTTATCATGCATTTATTCCAGTTTAATTTCCCTTCACTAACAACACATTTCCATGACAGCATGATTCACATGTTTGGCCTGGCAGCTTAGCAAGTGGACGCATAAAGTACTTCAGTGAAACCTGACAGCCATCGACTTGGCTTAGCACTGATCATGTGGCAATCACCACTAATGTGAAACCACTGCTAGATTACTGGCTGACTTTTTGGTACAAAGCAGCAAAATTCAAGTAAAACCTTGTATTACTGATAAATACTGTAAAAATGTCATTTAAAATTAAGCCTAGAAACGCAATCACACATAACTAGATGGGAAATATGGATGTATTCACATATCTTGATGAACTTTTGTTAATCTACTAAAGCATTGCTACAGAGAAGCATTTACTTCACTTTCTCACTGTATAATGCCTCTGGCTTACCTATCATTATTTAAAGATATTCCTTCTGGATTGTGAATGCATGATAATTATTATAAAACTCAGAACATAAGCAAGCCCACTTAATACACAGAGAAGTAATATAAAGGAACAAAATTCTGTTTCACAACCAATGAATGGCAATAAGGTAAGACAGACTTGCGCCTGCAAATCATAATACACTTCCCTCAACACAAGGAGCACACAGTGAATGCTAGACATTCGTTTCAAATTACATTATGGCAACAATATCTGAAATGAGCTGCAGTTCTTAACTGTAGCATGAATTTGAACTAACCTGGGAGAAAATATTTTGTTACACGGGAAAGTCTCCAGTACCCATCTCACAATATTTAAACACCCAGTATAATTATCGTCCATCACATGTTCACTTTCTGAACAGAACATTCTTTCCGTTACCCCGCTGAGCAAGTTCTGCTGGCACAGGCTAGCTACCCATGCCAGCAGGACTCTCTCTCTCTTCAGTTTTCCTGCACTCAATTGCTGCAGTCAGAATATTATTCATAGTCAAGAGCTTAACTCTTTGTGAATCAATATAAAATGAAACATTATCAATGTACAAGAATTGAATAAAATTAGAGACATTTCAGCACATCATCAGTTTGACACTTCACTGTACTTCTCACAGCAAGATCGTGACATGCCCTCCCCCCCTTACTCGCCTCCTCAACACAGCCTACAGCAGCAACTACAGCACCTAAAACTCAGATCACGGGTCCAAGATATATATATATATTCTACAGTTCAATGGGCGCATTGCCATAACTAACCTCTTGTAACAAATCCTGGGCTGCAATTGCCTTCAAGACGTTTTTCTTACTTGTCTCCTGGATCTCTCCCCCAAGCAACAGTTCATCCAAGATGAAGTATGCTTTCTCAAAGTTGAAGATGATATCGAGCTCACACACCTGGAGGAAGATTACGGAGATTGTTAATCTGATTCTACAGGCAAATTCAGAAGTCCCGAGTGACTGTCTTCCTTCAATCAGTTATGCCACTTGAGGCCCAAATATTCATGGTGCAACGTGTTCTAACTACAAATGAGTTCACCATGAGAAATTAATCTGCATCCTTACACGTGAATAACCCTGTATCTCAATCTACTTGCAGACATCTCACGCAACTTACAATAGTCACTTCCACTTGACAAATTTACTGGTGAGACTGTTGGATTTCCAGCCATGAAGAATTCAAAACTATACTTTCTTCATCCAAAAGAAAACACAGAAGATATATGAAGTTTATGCATACTCACATATTAACAGGTGAACCAAATATTTTTTTCTCAACTTCTGTGATTTTCACAGGGTTTCCTCAGCGAATAAACAGACTCAGAACAAGAAAAACTATATTTCAGTTTCTGACAACCAACAGTGTTTGTTTCCAAAATGGCACCAAAGGGATCCTTGCTGGATCAACAGAGGAACACCAGTGATTGGTTGTCAAATGCTTCAAACCTGTGTCCCCTAGAGCCCTCGGTCTTGCATGTGCACAAACTACCCCAAAAAATTGATGGAGGCTTCTCTGACATTCTTAGTGCAGATGAACCAGGGATGCCCCTAACATTACTCAGATCACCTGTTAATATGTATTGTTATGGTCTGGCATGTCATGTGGCAGAAGGAGACAGGCAGGCAAGCACCATCATTCCATCCAGTCAGCTTGCATCAGGAATGCAGCCACAGCCACAATTACAAATCCCAAACAGTAAGAGCCACATCTTACATCAGAACACACTCCCAGGCACAGAAGAGATTCATTTTATTTTCTGTTACTGCACAAACACTCATTCAAGTTGTGCTAAAGCATTCATGTTTCTCAAGGTGCAGACACCTCTGACTCCAAGATCTCTGCCGAGAGGCCAAGCAAAATTCTGCTGTACAGTGATAAGTCACAAACTTCATTGGACACTGTGTGCACTATTTATGCAACAATGCAAACATCAGCTCACTATTGCAATAATGCTTAATCACAAGCATTCACAGTTTGACAAAACAGTGTAAAGCAGAGCTAATAAAAAAAATATTTCTTGCCTTGAACTAACTTCTGTACACATTTTTCACCAGTGCTATTTTAATGGATACTTACACTACCAAAATATTTGTCTAGCAGCTCAACATAACGATGAATAATTTCGAGGGTCAACAGTTCATTGTCCTTTTGTTCAATAGCACAACAGAAATAGAGACTGGCATATCTGAAAAATAACAAAGAGCATAACATTAACAGAGGAGTGAGATCTGAGGTTCTCACAGCAGCAGCATCAGGATTACAGTCTTCTGGCATGTGACACCAAGTAGTCTGGCCGGCAGACAAAATTATGCAGTGTCACACCCCAGGAAACTGTAATCCTATGTGATGAAAGACAATATGATGAATATGTCCTTGTTCCTAAGCACCAGACAATATAGAAATGCACTTACTGCACTAAACCACAGCCATGGAAAGAATATGTATGAATTACATCCTTCCATGTCTCCTTCCATTCCAGCAAATTTTCCTGCATTCGCTTGCAGTCATCTAGCCCCTCAGTTCAAACAGATGTCAGCAGTGACAACCTTTGCTAGCAACAAGTGCTTCAGCCTGGTTGATATATGCCATAGTGGGTCAGGGAGAAATACAACAATATCCAGAGACGGGGAAACCTCAGACTCCATTCACCTTACTACAGATGGGGCAAAGAGGTGAAGGACAAGCTCAGCTCAGATTCATGATAAACAAACATTACCTTTTATAAACCACTTTCAGGTCTTTCCATTCAAGGAAACTGCTCATTTTCGGTTTCCTGGCCAAAATTGTAGTAATTAATTCTCTTGTGATTTTCTTCTTAAGTTTGTCTGGATGGGCCACATACCATTTCTGGAGACGCAACTTGCCTTGTCGGCTAAACAGCAACATGAACTGCATCTGTAAAGCAATGACAGATTCTTCAGAAATGAGACAGAACAACTGAACTCGAAACACAACTCTCATGAACCTACACATTTCATTTGGGCTGGCTGTTTACATCCGAAAATCATTATCAAGGACAGGTGCACAACAATACGAGTAAGTCCGGAACACACAAACACAGGCCAGAGACTATGCCTATATGGGGACAAACAGATCCTTAACATGGAAGAGTATACCACAATATGGGCCAAGATACTAATAAGACAATCAATGGAAGAAAATGGTCAGGGATCTCCACAATCAATAATGAAAACATTTATATTATTGTGCATGTGGTCATACACAGTACTTGGAGATACACACCATACAAAAACTTCAAGGGTCACTTTAAACATTAATAATAGAAGATTTTTTTAAGAAAACAGGATTTATAAAATATTACATGTGACATTTTTAAAACTAAATACAATCCATTTTTGACAATGCATCAGATTATTATTTAGTATAATTATAATTTAGAATCTGAAATACTTTACATAATTGTGAATAATTCATGCATTTGAAAAGAAACCTAGAATTGAAACACACTGGGCCGAATTAGATGACTGATTCATAAATGCTGTAACTGGATGGTTAAAAAAATTGGTCAATCAAATTATTATGCCACAATCGGATGGTATGAAATCTGAAGAAATGGAGCAATATTATGATGCCCAACATATATTTAATGCTATAAATCTGAGGTACTGATGGCATCATTAAATAAACCATAAACATAATATTTTCCTCTGTGTCCTGTTCTCTAACACGCTCATGGGTCACTCTTACATTATGGATGAACTTTTACATTGAATTAAACATAAAAAAGACACCATATAGTGGGTCCAGTTTTTAATTTACAGCAGTATCCAACTTTAAAAGATTCATTAAAATTGACATAAATTATTTAAAATACTTAATACATAAAAAAGCTCTTGACATTATTAAATTATCGGGGCACATGGTAGGAGTTTATTGAGGCTGCTGCTTAGGTCAACAACCTCACCACCATCTGTGACCTGACTGTCTAGAAATTGTGGGAGTCTTGGCATCTCACAACCCTATGGGCCTCCATGTCCCATTACAGGTACAGCTTTACCTTTTTACCTTTACATTAAACTATCATGATACATGCAGCCAACTAAGTGTAAAAAGGCAAAACCTGTATGGCATAATGTGGGAGTAGAGATGTACAGCATCAACATCAACACACACACACACATTACTTATGACGAGTATGACCCATGGCAGGATCAAATGGACTTCAAACAAGACGTCATTAATTAACACACATATATTTTACTTTTTACGCCTCAATGGCTGCTTACATCATAACAGTTTCAATCAAAGTGAATACTGAAATAATTAATAATGTAAAGCTAAATTTTATAATTTATTAGATGCCCCTCAATATGGCTATGAAACATGTCGGGCTCTGTAACCCATTCATTAATTAAAAGGTGGATGCTCTACTAAATGGTGCTTTTTGTGCTGAACTCTCATCTACGTTCTGTATTTTCAAAACAGAACTATAAATAATTATAAGCGATAAATGCGCCACAATGCTGCAAAAATTACATTCATCGGAATTAATCACAAAGACAATTTCACATTCTTCCATGTCCTACCTTCCTGCTAGATTATCTTTACATCAACTGACAATACAGTATTCCCTTCATCTTCGAAACCTTCACAACNTCTATACTGTTGTACCTATCAATGTTATAATTATTGAATATTTTATTGTCTAGACCAGGTTGCACATTGCAATGTCAGTTTGGCTGTGACGAGTTCAATATCCAGTCCGGTTTCCGGACAAAGGATCTGTGAAACCATGTAGCTATGTTATGTTATGTTATGTTATGAGTATGACCCATGGCAGGATCAAATGGACTTCAAACAAGACATGATTAATTAACACACATATATTTTACTTTTTAGGCCTCAATGGCTGCTTACATCATAACAGTTTCAATCAAAGTGAATACTGAAATAATTAATAATGTAAAGCTAAATTTTATAATTTATTAGATGCCCCTCAATATGGCTATGAAACATGTCGGGCTCTGTAACCCATTCATTAATTAAAAGGTGGATGCTCTACTAAATGGTGCTTTTTGTGCTGAACTCTCATCTACGTTCTGTATTTTCAAAACAGAACTATAAATAATTATAAGCGATAAATGCGCCACAATGCTGCAAAAATTACATTCATCGGAATTAATCACAAAGACAATTTCACATTCTTTCATGTCCTACCTTCCTGCAAGATTATCTTCACATCAATGACAATACAGTACTCCCTTCATCTTCGAAACCTTCACAACTTCAATAATTCAATAACAACCCTAATTACAAAACCCTATAGCTTTCACACATACCACACCCTAACTCCTCGCTCTTGCTATCTTGCTATTGCCAACACCTAAGGCTCAGACGGCTCAGACCGCTCAGACCACTCAAGCACGGAGTATCCACCACGGATCACTACAAATTTGTTACATAACACAGTAAAATTTCCGATGCTCCTACAAACGGCAGGCGTTCCATGGTTTAATATGAGACATCCAATTTATAGTTTTATCGATGGTTACCAGAGGGCATCCGTCGGAACCAGTAACATTTAACGCGGCAAAACAATTATGGGAAGGTTTGCATGCTCAGTTGCTCAGTTACCAGGAAGGTAACTTTCTCAGTTATTCGGCGATTTTCAATTGTTCATTTTATTTACGTTCCGTAAATCCGGATACTGGTAGACGCCTTAGGATATGGA